>NC_026005.2:56159188-56415164 GCF_000442705.2 Elaeis guineensis | reverse complement strand
TAAGTTTGATTCCAAAGTCTTCGAGTTGTTGCTTAATCCACAAGATTTGAGCACAACAACTTCCGGCTGCAATGTATTCGGCCTCAGCCGTAGACAGTGCTACCGAATTTTGTTTCTTGCTAAACCATGAGATTAGGTTAACTCCAAGAAATTGGCAAGTTCACTTGTGCTTTTTCTATCTAATTTACATCCAGCAAAATCAGCATCTGAATATCCTAAAAATCAATTTGTGAGTCCTTAGAGTACCATAACCCTAGAGTTTGAGTACCATTCAAGTATCTAAGGATTCTTTTAACAGCATTCAAATGAGATTCTTTAGGATTAGATTGATATCTAGCACATAAACAAATACTAACATGATATCAGGCCTACTTGCAGTTAAATATAATAATGAGCCAATCATACCTCTATAGTATTTTAAAGTCTACGCTTTTACCTTCATCATCCTTGTCAAGTTACATGAGGGACTCATTGGTGTGCCAATTGGTTTGCAGTTCTCCATTCCAAATCTTTTGAGTAGTTCTTTGGTGTACTTGCTTTGGGTGATGGAGATTCCCTCTTTTGATTGTTTGATTTGGAGTCCGAGGAAGAAGGTGAGTTCTCCCATCATGCCTCATCTCGAACTCCCCCTGCATAAGCTTAGCAAAGTCTTGACAAAGGGATTCATTAGTAGACCCCAAAAATTATGTCATCAACATAAATTTGTATAACTAGCATATCATTTTGATTTCTTTTAATAAATAGGGTTGTATCTACATTACCTCTTGAAAAACCATTATTTAGTAGAAATTTGCTTAGCCTTTCATACCATGCTCTAGGTGCTTGTTTTAATCCATATAAAGCTTTATTTAATCTAAAGACATGATTAGGAAAAGCATGATTTTTCAAATCCAGGGGGTTGTTCTACATATACTTCTTCAGAGATATAACCATTTAAAAATACACTTTTAACATCCATTTGAAATAACTTGAATTTCATAAAGCAAGCATATGCAAGTAGAAGTCTAATAGCTTCTAATCTAGCAACAGGTGCAAAGGTTTCATCAAAATCAATTCCTTCTTCCTGATTATATCCCTTAGCAAACAGTCTTGCTTTATTTCTGATTACATTTTCATGCTCATCTAATTTATTTCTAAAGACCCATTTTGTTCCAATTATTGAATAATCTTTAGGTCTTGATACTAAGGTCCAAACATTATTTCTTTCAAATTGATTAAGTTCCTCTTGCATAGCATTAATCCAATTATGATCATTTTCAGCTTCTTCAAAAGTTTTAGGTTCAAGATGAGATACAAAAGTACAATGATTAACTACATCTCTAAGTGAAGAACGAGTTTTTACTCCATGCGTAGGGTCACCAATAATTAACTCCTTAGGGTGGTTGTGAACATACCTCCATTCCTTAGGTAGGTCATTTGTACCTTGAGGTTGTTCTTGAGTTTCTTCACCTTTCTCATTTTGTTCGTCTTCTTGATCCTTGTCTTCTGGAGTTGCTGAATCTTTCAGAGTGATCTCCTTCATATCTTCTATTAGTGGATCTGCATCATCATCACCCTCATTCTTCCTTGAAGGAAGATCGTTAGATTCATCAAAGACAACATGTATGGACTCCTCAACTATTAAAGTTCTTTTGTTGAATACTCTAAATATTTTACTAGTGGAGGAGTAACCTAGAAAGATTGCTTCATCTGATTTTGCATCAAATTTATCAAGTTTTTCTTTGCCATTATTTAATACAAAACATCGGCAACCAAAAACATGAAAATATGCAATATTTGATTTTCTTCCTTTCCAAAGTTCATAGGGGGTTTTCTTTAAAAATTATCTAGTTAAAGCACGATTTAAAATGTAACATGCTGTGTTAATTACTTCCGCCCAAAAATATCTTGGAAGGTTGCTTTCACAAAGCATGGTACGGGCCATTTCTTCTAAGATTCTATTTTTCCTTTCAACTACCCCATTTTGTTGGGGTGTCCTAGGAGCAGAGAAGTTATGGCCAATTTCATTTTCATCACAAAAAATTTTTAAATCTTGATTTTCAAATTCAGTTCCATGATCACTTCTAATATTTTGAATTGAAAACCCTTTTTCATTAGAGACTTTTCGATGAAATTTAGTGAAAATATGAAAAGTTTCATTTTTGTGAGCCAAAAAGAAAACCCAAGTAAAACAAGAGTAATCATCTATTATTACAAATCCATATCATTTTCCTCCTAGACTAGTGGTTCTTGTTGGTCCAAATAAGTCCATATGTAAGAGCTCTAAAGGTCTAGAAGTTGAAACAGTATTTTTGGATTTAAATGAAACTCTAGTTTGTTTACCTAATTGGCATGCATCACAAATTCTATCCTTTTCAAAATTCAGCTTTGGCAAACCGAGAACTAAATCTTTCTTAATTAATTTTGAAAGAGAATGCATGCTAATATGTGCAAGTCTACGATGCCACAGCCAACTAGTTTCATTGATTTTAGCATTCAAGGATACTAGGCATTGCATGCCTAATTTGGCTAAGTCATTCAAATCTACCATATAAATATTGCCATGCCTATGTCCTATAAATTTAATTCCATCGTTAATAGGACTAGTCACAATGCAAACAGATGATTCAAAAACTACTTTATATCCTTTATCACAGAATTGACTAATGCTAAGTAAGTTATGCTTTAAACCTTTAACTAATAAAACATTCTCAATATAATTGGAGGGAGTGATACCAATGTTACCTATCCCGATGATCTTTCCTTTGCCATTATCTCCAAAGGTGACCATCCCTCCATCCTTAGCATCAAGCGTGATGAATTATGATTCATCACCAGTCATGTGTCTCGAGCATCCACTGTCAAGATACCATTTCCTGTTTCCTTCTTGGGATGCTAGACACACCTGCAAGCAAAGGTCAAGTTTCTGTCTTAGGTACCCAAGCTTTCTTGGGTCCTTTTGGGTTAGTCAAAATGGTTCCTTTTGGAACCCATATTTTCTTTGTGTTTGCATATTTGTTAATAAGACATGTGTATGATTTATGTCCTATTCTTCCACATTTGAAACAAGTAATATTTATAGACTTGTTATTTGAATAATTTACATAAATATCCTTCAGAAATTTTTGTTTCTTCAGGGGTTTATAGCCAAGTCCAGCCTTATCATATATAGCTTTCTGATTATCAAAGATCATATTTAGTTTGTTTGAACTTAAGGTGAACTTATCTACTATAGATTTCAGCTTGTTAATTTCATCCTTAAAGTTTTGATTTTCTTGAATCAATGTGAATTTTTCAATTGAAAGGTATTCAGCTTATTTTACTAAGGACTGATTTTTCAATTTCAGTTCTTTATTTTTCTTCCCTAGTTTTTTTAATTCATCAATTGAATCATAGAGTGCTTCATGCAATTCTTCAAAAGTAAATTCACTAGTGGATTCAGAAGTTACCTCATTTTCGTGTGCCATCAGGCACAGGTTGGCTTGTTCTGTAGAGGTTTCCTCGTCGGAGCTTGAGTCATCACTTGCACTCCAAGTCGCCATCATTGCCTTCTTTTTGAACTTCTTTGGACCTTTCTTCAGTTGTGGACATTCGGATCTGAAATGTCCCGGCTTCTTGCACTCGTAGCATATAAGGGGTTGATCTTTCTCTTTATCTTTGCTTTGTTCCCCTTTTGTGAATTTCTTTCTCATCCCCTGTTTCCTTTTTCTTAGAAACTTCTTAAATTTTCGGGTGATGAGTGCCATCTCTTCATCCTGTTCTTCATCTTCAGATTCATCCATTTCATAATCAGGCGAAGTTGTGGATTTGAGGGCAATGGTTCTTTTCTTTTTGACTTCATCCTCTTGATGTTGCTTCATGCTAAGTTCATGAGTCATCAAGGATCCAAGAAGCTCTTCTAGAGGTAGAGTGTTCAAATCCTTTGCTTCTTGGATGGCAGTCACCTTGGCTTCCCAAGTTCTTGACAGTGACCTGAGAATCTTCCTTACAAGTTCACTGTTAGTATAAGATTTGCCAAGACTCTTCAAACCATTAATTATATCAGTAAAATGAGTAAACATGGCAGTTATGGACTCATCATGCTCTATTTTGAACAATTCATATTTATGTACAAGCATGTTTATTTTAGACTCTTTTACTTGATTTGTTCCCTCATGGGTTACTTCTAACCTATCTCATATTTCTTTAGCAGATGCACAAGTAGAAATGCGATTGAATTCACTAGCATCTAGTGCACAATAAAGAACATTCATGGCTTTGGCATTTAATTGTGCCAATTTCTTGTCAACCTCATCCCATTCTTTCTCGGGTTTGGTTGACTCCTCACCATCTATAATCTTGGTGGGTGTGTGAGGACCATTCACTATGATACTCCACATATCATAGTCAAGTGCTTGTATGAAAATCTTCATCCGAGCTTTCCAATAGGTGTAATTGGACCCATTGAAAAGTGGAGGTCGGTTTGTTGATTGCCCCTCGGCTAGAGAAGTACCAACATGGGTTGCCATAGATCTTTGGCTCTTTGATTGTTAGATCAAAGAAGGGCTAGAGCACCGGGCTCTGATACCACTTGTTGCCCAGCTATGCAACCCAAGAGGGGGGGGTGAATTGGATTTCTAAAAATTTTAGACTTAATTAATTACTTATGATGAACAAGACAAAGATTTTAATTCAATATTAATTACCTAAAGCAGGAAAGCAAGGATATAATAAAGAAATAAAGTGAAGCGATAAAGCACACCACAAACACAAAGATTTATAGTGGTTCGGTGCCAACCTTGCACCTACATCCACTCCCCAAGCTCCTACTTGGGAATTTCTATCCACTATACTTGTATTCAACTCGAATACAAAACATCGAAAACTCCGACACTAGCTATCTCAAGCTAGATCACTTATTTTTCGGGTACAAGTAAACCCAAAATACTCCGATTTCAGGTTCGGATCAACCTTTCCTTGTTTTGGAAATCCTCCAAAAACAAGAACCAAAACTCATAAATAATAAGAAAATTTAGAGCACAGATTAATACAATAACAGCTCCTTAAATGAGCGAATATAACAATAAAAGCTTTACTCAAATGAAGAACCCCTTTTCGGATTTTCTCAAGATGGATGAACGTTTGAACGAATGCTTGAGAAGAGGTTGATTGTTGATTGAAGATCTCTTGAAAGCTTTGAAAGATCTCTAGATCAAGGTTGAACAATAGGCTTGAAAGATCCTCTTGAATGCTCTTGCTTTTCTCTTTCACAATCTCTCTTGTATATTGTGGATCCTCTCTCTTTTTCTTTTTGGATATTTCGTTGATCTCAGACTTTTTCGTGCAGATTTCGGATCCTCTCTTTTGTTTTTCTCTTTTTCTTTTCATGTTGATCTCACGTTTGATCTGCTATTTAATCTGCAATTTCTTTCATCATTTAAAGCATTTTATGACATTAGAGGCAAGAGAAAATAATTTAGACAGATAAAGAGCCGTTAGAGAATTTTTAGGAAGCATAAAAGGCAATTAAAACGGGCAAAAAAATAGCCGTTGCTGATATTTTCCATCGCAGGGGTCGACTCATGAGTCGACTCATGCTTCAGGGGTCAACTCATGAGTCGACCTCTGTTACAACAACCAGAGAATGCGTTTCTGGAAATTCTTGGCTCAAATCAGCAGGGGTCGACTCATGAGTCGACTCATGCCTTGTGGGTCGACTCATGAGTCGACTCACAGGTCGTGCCAAGCCAGAAAACTAGCGTGCCATGGGTAATTTTTGCATGCCAATCAGCTCATAGTGCCATGAGTTGACTCATGAGTCGACTCATGCACTTCAAACCTTCATAACTTCAAAAATATAAGTCCAAACACAATGAAATTTTCACCAATAGATTTCAAATCATTTGTTCTACCAAATGGTACTATCAAATCAGGATTTTAGTGAAATTACAATTTTGCCCTTGAAGAGCATAAAGACTTTTTCATTTTAAAATTATTTGTATCCCTTCAATCTACTTTGTAATTATCAAAATCAATCTAGGAGCAACAATACCTTCTCGCCTGTAGCCATGCTAAAATCCATCCGCATATTGCTTGCTGTTGCAGCCTATTTCAATTATGAAATATGGCAGATGGATGTGAAAACGGCATTCTTAAATGGACATCTTGAGGAAGATATCTATATGGAATAGCCACTTGGTTTCACATCCAGTGAAGATGATCACAGGATCTGCATGCTGCAAAAGTCCATTTATGGACTTAAGCAAGCATCTTGGAGCTGAAATACTCATTTTAATGATATGATCAAAATGTTTGGTTTCATCAAGAACGAGAAGGAACCATGAGTGTTCAAAAAGGTCAGTGGGAGTGCAGTTGACTTCCTCGTATTGTACATAGATGACATCCTCCTAATTGAGAATGACATTCTCATATTGACCTCAGTCAAAGTATGGTTATCTAAGGAGTTCTCTATGAAAGATCTAGGAGAGGCATCCTTTATACTAGGTATTAAGGTCTATAGAGATAGACCAAATAGGATGCTCGAACTTTCACAGAAGATGTACATAGAAGAGGTGCTAAAAAGGTTTAGCATCGAAAACTCCAAAAGAAGTTTAGTACCTTTTAGACATGGCATTCATCTCTCCAAGAAGATGTGCCCTAACACACCTAAGGAGATTGAACACATGAGCAAGATCCCTTATGCTTCGGCAATAGGGAGCCTCATGTATGCCATGCTATGTACACAACTTGATATAGCCCATGCTATGAGTGTCACAAGCAGATATCAGTCGAATCCAGGCGAAGAGCACTGGACTTCTGTAAAATATATCCTTAAGTATTTGAGAAGGACTAAGGATATATTTCTAGTCTTTGAGAATGGAGAACTCCAGATTTAGGGATATACAGACTCAGACTTTATGTCTGATATAGATGATCGAAAGTCGACATCTGGGAGTCTGTTCATTTGCAATGGTGGTGCAGTTAGCTGGAAGAGTTTCAAGCAGACGGTGATTGCTGATTCCACCATGGAGGCAGAGTACATTGCTGCATCGAAAGGTATGAAGGAGGCATTCTAGTACAAAAAGTTTGTCATAGAGCTTGGAGTCATGTCATCGGATGCCATACCTCTTTACTGTGACAATAATGGCGCCATAGCCCTAGCTAAGGAGCCAAGGTCTCACCAGAAGTCTAACCACATCGAGCGATGATTCTATCTGATCCATGATTACCTCAAAAAGGATTATGTCGAGGTCAAGAGAGTCGACTCCATAGACAATGTGGCAGACCCGCTGACTAAGCCATTAGGCTAGCAAAAGATCGAAGTCCACCTTGAGAAGATGGGACTTAGATATGTAGCCAATTGACATTAGGTCAAGTGAAAGTTTGTTAGATGTGTGCCCTAGATGTCAGATTGGCTGACACATTCCTGTACAAATCTAAGGAAAAATTTATAATTTTGACTATAAATCAATAAATGGGTTATTCTTCTATCACATTGTATACATTGTGTCTGTGATACATCCTTTGAGTTAGTAGGAATGTCAATTCGTATTTTCAAGGGTTGAAAATTTAAGGCATGAATTTACATAACTAACTCATAAACAGCTCCTGATCATAGGATCATCACGAGGATGGTGATCGATCCGGAAGGTTGGTGTACAATCACTTTCTTAGGATAGATGTGTCTTGATTCTACGATGTGGAGACATCAGAGCGAGAGTATAGATATTCATTGAGAATGAGAGTACTGAGCGTGACCACCTCGAGCAGTCATAAGGAAGTCTACCTTCTCATCGATGACTAGCTCGATGCTGCAGTTGTGTGTCTAGTTCTTTGATCTGAGGTGCATCGACAGTTCACCTTGAGTGTGTTATAGTTTGACTACACCATAACTCGATCTCCTAGCCATTTGGAACTTTGAGGTGTATGTTGGCTGTAGCATATTTATTATAGGAACTAGGTCGCATCAAGATGGGATCTATTAACCTCGGTAGATGAGAGGAGTAGTTCTATGATGATCAAAAGATCAAGTCCTTAAGCCCATGGCCATGGCAGAGTGAAATAATGGAAAAAAAGTTTTCCATTGGGGTTTCATATCGGACTCGGATCGATC
Source organism: Elaeis guineensis (assembly GCF_000442705.2). Classification (NCBI taxonomy): domain Eukaryota; kingdom Viridiplantae; phylum Streptophyta; class Magnoliopsida; order Arecales; family Arecaceae; genus Elaeis; species Elaeis guineensis. The sequence goes on along the minus strand of NC_026005.2, from coordinate 56,407,093 downwards.
GATTGATTCATATGACTGATGTTGGGTTTGACGAGTTCACCTTAATCTTAATTCAGTCGGGACTCATGATACAGGAACTCAATCACATAGATAGCTGCACTGAGAGATTCATTTTTAGTTCTGATGGATTGCCACCATATACTACTAGGTGTTGCCTAGCTATGCAACCCAAGAGGGGGGGGTGAATTGGGTTTCTAACAATTTTAACTTAACTAATGACTTATGAAAAAGTTTGTCAATAACTAAATGAATGAGGAGATAAACCTTAGTTCAAGATTAATTTGCCTAAAGCAAGAATGAAAGGAAATAATGAAGAGTTAAAGAGAAGCAATAATGCACACCACAAACACAAGGATTTATAGTGGTTCGGTGCCAACCTTGCACCTACATCCACTCCCCAAGCTCCTACTTGAGAATTTCAATCCACTAAACTTGTATTCAACTCGAATACAAACATCGAAAACTCCGACACTAGCTATCCCAAGCTAGTCCACTTATTTTTCGGGTACAAGTCAACCCAATACACTCCGATTTCAGGTTCGGATCAACCTTCCCTTATTTTGGAACCCCTCCAAAATAAAAACAATTACTCAAAAAGAGTAAAATAATTTAGAGCACAAATAAGTACAAGAATAGCCCCTTTAATGAGCGAATATAACTTTAAATACACTTTACTCAAGTGAAGAAGCCCCTTTGTAGATTTCCTCAAAGTGGATGAAGAATTGAATGAACGCTTGAGGAGTTGGTGAGCTTTGATTGAAGGCTTCTTGAAGGCTTTAAATGAGCTCTTGATTAGGGTTGAAAAGTTGGCTTGTGAAACCCTCTCTTTTGAATGCTCTTGAATGCTCTCTTGAATGCTCTTTAAATCTCTTTCTTTCTCTTCTTAATGTCTTGCTTTTCTCTTTCAAATCTCTTCTTTGTTTTCCACCTTTTGAAACCTTTTATAGCTTTAAGAAATAGAGGAAAATATTCTAGGCAGAAAAAGAGCCGTTAGAGCACATTAAATGAGCATTAAAAGCAACTAAAACGGGTTAAAAACTAGCCGTTGTGGAGAAATCCCGTCGCAGGGGTCGACTCATGAGTCGACTCATGCCTCAGGGGTCGACTCATGAGTCGACCTCTGTTGCAACGACCAGAAAATGGGTTTCTGGAAATTTTGGCCTAAAACTGCAGAGGTCGACTCATGAGTCGACTTATGCCTTGTGGGTCGACTCATGAGTCGACTCACAGGCCGTGCCAAGCCAAAAATCCAGCGTGCCAACAGAAAATTCAGCGTGCCAAGCTGCTCATTGTGCCATGAGCTGACTCATGAGTCGACTCATGGAATTCAAACATGCATAACTTCAAAAATACAAGTCCAAAAATAATGAAATTTTCATCAATAGATCACAAATCTTTTGTTCTACCAAATGATACTATTAAATCAGGGTTTTGGTAAAATTATGATTTTGCCCCTGAAGAGCATAAAGACTTTTTCAAATAAAAATGTTGGTACCCCTTCAATCTGCTTTGTAATCATCAAAATCAATCTAGGAGCAACAATCTCCCCCTTTTTGATGATGACAAAACACTTGAACAAAAGCATTTATGTGAATCATGAATTTCAAAAGGATGCATTATAGGTGCATATGCTTTGAAAAGAAAATTGATTCTTTTGGCATGTGATACAAATGATTATATACAAAAATAGTTTGCCCATTTGCTTAAAGATTTGAAAATTTGCTCATTGGATTATGTGATTTTGGTGTTAGAGCAGAAAATTTATTTTTGTGATCAGAGCAAGCTGTATCTTGAAAATTGGCTCATTCTCATTTGATTTTAGTTTTAGTATCAGAGCAAAAGTAATTAAGTGTGCCAATGCATGTCTAGTAGTTAATTTGTAAAGTGTATCAGAGCTTGCATGTCTAATAGTTAATTTGTAAAGTGTATCAGAGCATTTTAAATTTAAGATATATCAGAGCAAGTTAAATTCTAAGGCGTATCAGAGCATGTTAAATTTAAGATGTATCAGAGCAAGTGAGAATTTTAAAGCATATCAGAGCATGTTTAAAGAAGTAATTTTAAAGGTTGCTCATGTGCATTGTACTTATCAATTTACTCATTGTACTTTTAAGTCATGTAATAATTTTACTTTTGAGATTGTTCTTTAATTGCTTCCCAATTCATTCATTTTATTTTCAAGTCTTTGAATAATTTATACTTTGCTTTTGATATGACTCTTTTTCTTTAATTTCTCATAATTTATGGTTTTGCTTTTGATTTCTTTAATTTTCTCCCTCTTTTTGACATCATCAAACATGGTTAACTCCCCTTCATTTTCTGAAACATTCTTTAATTTCTCCCCCTTTAGAGTTTATCATTGATGTTTGCTCCCCCTTAATACAGCAATTATTAACAGCAATCATCAACTAAGGGAAGATATTTCAACAAAGAGAATATATATAACCAAAAGATGATTGACATCATTACAAAGAGTAGATATATAAGTAAAAGATGATTAAAACCATAATTGTTTCAATACAAATTCCATAACATAAAAGTCAACTAGCTAATGTCAATACATGGCCCCAAAATACAGATCCTAGAAAGAACAAGACACTAACACCTAGGATCTAGTAAAGATCATGACTAGAAGGATCGGAGTCGTCAGATATGGGATGAGGAGCTGATGGATCTCGACCAGAAGTACGTCCTCTACCCCGTCTGCCTCTGGCACGAGTGGAGGTGCTGGCACGAGCAGGTGAGCGAGATGAACTGGGAGGCTAAGAACGCTGCGAGGCCAAGGACTGGACAGAAAGAGTGAGTCTGATGGAATCAAGAACGTTCAATGCTCTGGAAACAGATTGAAGTAGAGCAGTGAACTGAGTGGATGCATGCTCACTCGAGCCTCGGATCTCTCTCCTCAGTAACTCATATCCACCCTCCAGTGCACCTCTGAGCCTGCCAGCCTCTGCAGTAAGGTCTGTGACCTCAATAGTGGACTCCTGTGGCTGAGGATGGGCCAAAGCAAAGACTTGCCCCTGCAAGTCAAGAACTCTCCCAGTCAGTCTCAAAATGCTGTCCTCTAGCTGCTGAATCTGAATAGACTGATCTGAGATCAACTGAAACACAGTGGAGATATGGAGAGTCAAGGTCAGATCAGATGAAGTGGACCCTGGTGTAAATGTAGAAGTGCTCCACTGACTAGATAGCAAGGAAGCCACACGCTGTGATATCTGCTCGATCTGATCATCAGCCAGTCTGAACTCTGATGGAGGTGCTCTGCTCTCTGGCTGATGTACTGGTGTGGGTATCCTGGTGAACTCTGAAGGGCCAGCCTCTGGATCTGGAATGAACTGAATATCTGGTGAAGCTGCCCTGAAGTCATGGATAGGAGATGATGGACCTTCTTCTTCAGCTCTGTCTTCTACTCTTTCCTCAGCTCTCTCCTCAGTTCTCTCCTCAGAACCCTTGATCCAACCACCATCAGTCTTTGTAAAACCCATACGGTGCAGGGTGTGTTGGTTGAAGGTGTCTACATGAGAGAGCTTAGTAGATGCCTCCCCCTCACAGCTAACTCCAAACCTCCTAAAAACACGAGTAAGGGCCATACCAAAAGGCAAATGTGCCTTGGATCTGTTCAAAGTCTCTCTCATGGCCTCTATCATTAGTGCAGGGAGGTTCAGGAGGGTTTGAGTGATAACATGAAACATAATACAAATATCTCTGCTAGACAGTAGATCATGCCTACCACTCCTAGGGAAGAAGAGTTTTGTCACTATCTGATGTAAAATCCTCATCTCAATAGATAAAATTTTAGCTTCCAATTTGTTCAAACTCCCTGAATAGGTTCCCCCTAGAATAACACTGATTCCCTCTTCCTTTACTGGGAGTTCCATATAAGAGTAACCCTCACTAGGCAAATGTAGTATTTCTCCCAATATACTAGGATCCAAACAAATATCAACACCCTTGACTGTTGAAGTCACTGACCCATTCCCATAATGCAAATTCTGATAAAATTCTCTGACTAGGTCTACAAAAGTGACTTCCTTAAGGGAGCAGTAGAAACCCCATCCTTGGTTTTTAATTTTTGTTCCAAAAGTAAAACCCTCTTTTTCAAAGAACCGAAAATCCATATTTTTTCCGGTTTCAACTTTCTTATCAGATAGAGGATTCTTACTGGGGCTTAGGGATGATTGAGAAGGACCTTGAGCTGACGCAGAAGCCGGAATGGGAGCAGTGGAGGACTGAGCAGCTTGCCTTTTTCTCCGGACATTTTCTTCTAGCTCGCGGACCGACTTTCTTCTTTGTGGGAGCTTCATCTTCGGAGCCATATTCACCACAGTAGCAGGCAGAGAGACTTGGGGGATCAAGTGGATGAGTGGAAGAAGGATTACAAAAGAATAGAGAGGGATTTTGGTGGAGAGAAGAGGCAGATTAGAGAAGAACGGAGGAGTGCTAGGGCACGCTCCAACCGTTTCAAACAAAGGGAGAAAGCACGAAAATCCCTTTTCCCAGGTGGCGATTTATGGTGGAGAGGAGAAGGGAGAAGAACCTTGAGCTAGATCCTTGGTTTTGGAGAGAATGGAAATGAGGAAGTCAGTTTTTGGAAGGAGGAAGACGAAAGGATGAGTCGGCTCATGAACAGGATCCCAAATAAAAGGAAGGAGCCCGTGGGAAGTTGGAAAAATTACAAGTTTGCCATGGGGTCGACTCAAGGGGGTCGACTCATGAAGCTCAGAAATTCAGAAAAAATACGAATAAATTCCAGAAAAATTTGAAATTTTGGGAGAAAGAATTTTGCTCAAAGATAAGTTTTGAGAATGATAAACTTGAGCTTTTGGGACCAAGATAGATATTAGAAATTGAGCTCTAAGAACTTTTGATATCAATTCTTTGGAAATTGAGAAATATTTAGGCATATGGATCAAGAATTCCTAGATTTCTCCTAATTTCACAGAATCTGTCCTCACTAAGGGCCTTCGTAAAGATATCAGCTAATTGATTTTCAGTACAAACATATTCAAGAATTATATTTTTGTTTTGAACATGTTCTCTTATAAAGTGATGTCTTATTTCAATATGTTTGGATCTTGAGTGTTGAATAGGATTTTTAGATAGATTTATGGCACTTGTGTTGTCACATCTTATTGGTGTTTCATTAAGTTTGATTCCAAAGTCTTCGAGTTGTTGCTTAATCCACAAGATTTGAGCACAACAACTTCCGGCTGCAATGTATTCGGCCTCAGCCGTAGACAGTGCTACCGAATTTTGTTTCTTACTAAACCATGAGATTAGGTTAACTCCAAGAAATTGGCAAGTTCCACTTGTGCTTTTTCTATCTAACCTACATCCAGCAAAATCTGCATCTGAATATCCTAATAAATCAATTTGTGAGTCTTTAGAGTACCATAACCCTAGAGTTTGAGTACCATTCAAGTATCTAAGGATTCTTTTAACAGCATTCAAATGAGATTCTTTAGGATTAGATTGATATCTAGCACATAAACAAACACTAAACATGATATCAGGCCTACTTGCAGTTAAATATAATAATGATCCAATCATACCTCTATAGTATTTTAAGTCTACACATTTACCTTCATCATCCTTGTCAAGCTTACATGAGGGGCTCATGGGTGTGCCAATAGGTTTGGAGTTCTCCATTCCAAATCTTTTGAGTAGTTTCTTGGTGTACTTGCTTTGGGTGATGGAGATTCTCTCTTTTGTTTGTTTGATTTGGAGTCCGAGGAAGAAGGTAAGTTCTCCCATCATGCTCATCTCGAACTCCCCCTGCATGAGCTTAGCAAAGTCTTGACAAAGAGATTCATTAGTAGACCCAAAAATTATATCATCAATATAAATTTATATTACTAACATATCATTTTGATTTCTTTTAATAAAGAGGGTTGTATCTACATTACCTCTTGAAAAACCATTGTTTAGTAAGAATTTGCTTAGTATATCATACCAAGCCCTAGGTGCTTGTTTTAATCCATATAAAGCTTTATTTAATTTAAAAATATGATCCAGAAAAGCATGATTTTCAAATCCCGGGGGTTGTTCAACATAGACTTCTTCAGCAATATATCCATTTAAAAATACACTTTTGACATCCATTTGAAATAATTTGAATTTCATAAAGCAAGCATACGCAAGTAGAAGTCTAATGGCTTCTAATCTAGCAACAGGTACAAAGGTTTCATCAAAATTAATTCTTTCTTCTTGATTATATCCTTTAGCAACCAGTCTTGCTTTATTTCTAATTACATTACCATGCTCATCTAATTTGTTTCTAAAGACCCATTTTGTGCCAATTATTGAATAATTTTTAGGTCTTGATACTAAGGTCCAAACATTATTTCTTTCAAATTGATTAAGTTCCTCTTGCATTGCATTAATCCAATTATGATCATTTTCAGCTTCTTTAATAGTTTTTGGTTCAAGTTGAGATATAAAAGCACAATGATTAAATACATCTCTAAGTGAAGAACGAGTTTTCACTCCATGCATAGGATCACCAATAATTAACTCCTTAGGGTGGTTGTGAACATACCTCCATTCCTTGGGTAGGTCATTTGTACATTGAGGTTGTTCTTGAATTTCTTCACCTCTCTCATCTTGTTTGTCTTCTTGATCCTCATCCTCTGGAGTTGTTGAATCTTTCAAAGTGATCTCCTTCATACCTTCTATTAGTGGATCTGCATCATCAACACCCTCATTCTTCCTTGAAGGAAGATCGTTAGATTCATCAAAAACAACATGTATGGACTCCTCAACTACTAAAGTTCTTTTGTTAAAAACTCTAAAAGCTTTACTAGTGGAGGAGTAACCCAGAAAGATTGCTTCATCTGATTTTGCATCAAATTTATCAAGTCTTTCTTTACCATTATTTAATACAAAACATCGGCAACCAAAAACATGAAAATATACAATATTTGGTTTTCTTCCTTTCCAAAGTTCATAGGGGGTTTTCTTTAAAATTTGTCTAATCAAAGCACGATTTAAAATGTAACATATTGTGTTAATTGCTTCCGCCCAAAAATATCTTGGAAGGTTGCTTTCACAAAGCATGGTACGGGCTATTTCTTCTAAGGTTCTATTTTTCCTTTCAACTACCCCATTTTGTTGGGGTGTCCTAGGAGCAGAGAAGTTATGACCAATTCCATTTTCATCACAAAAATTTTCAAAGTCTTGATTTTCAAATTCAGTTCTATGATCACTTCTAATATTTTGAATTGAAAATCCTTTTTCATTAGTGACTTTTCGATGAAATTTAGTGAAAATATGAAAAGTTTCATCTTTGTGTGCCAAAAAGAAAACCCAAGTAAAACGAGAGTAATCATCTATAATTACAAAACCATATCGTTTTCCTCCTAGACTAGTGGTTCTAGTTGGTCTAAATAAGTCCATATGCAAAAGCTCTAAAGGTCTAGAAGTTGAAACAATATTTTTGGATTTAAATGAAACTCTAGTTTGTTTACCTAGTTGGCATGCATCACAAATTCTATCTTTTTCAAAATTCAGTTTAGGCAAGCCAAGAACTAATTCTTTCTTAATTAATTTTGAAAGAGAATGCATGCTAATGTGTGCAAGTCTACGATGCCAAAGCCAACTAGTCTCATTAACTTTAGCATTCAAGGATACTAGGCATTGCATGTCTATTTTGGCTAAATCATTTAAATCTACCATATAAATATTGCCATGTCTATGTCCTATAAATTTAATGCCATCGTTAATAGGACTAGTCACAATGCAAACAGATGATTCAAAAACAACTTTATACCCTTTATCACAAAATTGACTAATGCTAAGTAAGTTATGCTTTAAACCTTTAACTAACAAAATATTTTCAATGTATTTGGAGGGAGTGATACCAATGTTACCTATCCCGATGATCTTTCCTTTGCCATTATCTCCAAAGGTGACCATCCCTCCATCCTTAGCATCAAGCGTGATGAATTGTGATTCATCACCAGTCATGTGTCTCGAGCATCCACTGTCAAGATACCATTTTCTGTTTTCTCCTTGGGATGCTAGACACACCTGCAAGCAAAAGTCAAGTTTTTTTTTTAGGTACCCAAGCTTTCTTGGGTCCTTTTTGGTTAGTCAAAATGGTTTCTTTTGGAACCCATATTTTCTTTATAGTTGTGTTTGCAGATTTGTTAAAGAGGCAAGTATATGATTTATGTCCTACTCTACCACATTTGAAACAAGTAATATTGGTAGACTTGTTACTTGAATAGTTTACATAAATATTTTTCAGAAATTTTTGTTTCTTCAAGGGGTTATAGCCAAGTCCAGCCTTATCATATACGGCTTTTTGATTATCAAGAATCATATTTAGTTTGTTTGAACTTAAGGTGAACTTATCTACTATAGGTTTCAGCTTGTTAATTTCATTCTTTAAGCTTTGATTTTCTTGAAGCAAGGTGGATTTTTCAATTGAAAGGCTTTCAGCTTGTTTCACTAAGGACTGATTTTTCAATTTCAGTTCTTTGTTTTTCATCCCTAGTTTCTTTAATTCATCAATTAAATCATAGAAAGCTTCATGCAATTCTTCAAATGTAAATTCACTAGGAGTTTCAGAAATTACCTCATTTTCGTGTGCCATAAGGCACAGGTTGGCTTGTTCGGTTGAGGTTTTCTCATCGGAGCTTGAGTCATCACTCGCACTCCATGTGGCTATCATTGCCTTCTTCTTGAACTTTTTGGGACCTTTCTTCAGTTGTGGACATTCGGATTTGAAATATCCCGACTTCTTGCACTCGTAGCAGATAAGGGGTTGATCTTTCTCTTTCTCTTTACTTTGTTCCCCTTTTGTGAATGGCCTCTTTCTCATCCCCTGTTTTCTTTTTCTTAAAAATTTCTTGAATCTCCGGGAGATGAGTGCCATCTCTTCATCCTGTTCTTCATCTTCTGTGTCATCAGTTTCTTCATCAGGAGAAGCTGTGGATTTGAGGGCAATGGTTCTTTTCTTTTAGACTTCATCCTCTTGATGTTGCTTCATGCTTAGCTCATGAGTCATCAAAGATCCAAGAAGCTCTTCTAGAGGTAGAGTGTTCAAGTTCTTCGCTTCTTGGATAGCAGTCACCTTGGCTTCCCAAGTTCTTGGCAATGACCTGAGAATCTTTCTTACAAGCTCACTGTTAGTATAGGACTTGCCAAGACTCTTTAAACCATTAATTATATCAGTAAAGTGAGTAAACATTACAGTTATGGACTCATCATGCTCCATTTTAAATAATTCATATTTATGCACAAGCATGTTTATTTTAGACTCTTTTACTTGATTTGTTCCCTTATGGGTTACTTCTAACCTATCCCATATTTCTTTAGTAGATGAACAAGTAGAAATGCGATTAAATTCGTTAGCATCAAGAGCACAATAAAGTACATTCATTGCTTTAGCATTTAATTGTGCCAATTTCTTATCAACCTCATCCCATTCTTTCTCGGGTTTGGTTGACTCCTCACCATCTATGATTTTAGTGGGTGTGTGAGGACCGTTCACTATGATACTCCACATATCATAGTCGAGTGCTTGTATGAATATCTTCATCCGAGCTTTCCAATAGGTGTAATTAGACCCATTAAAAAGTGGAGGTCGGTTGGTGGATTGCCCCTCTGTTGCCCAGCTATGCAACCCAAGAGGGGGGGTGAATTGGGTTTCTAAAAATTTTAGGCTTAATTAATTACTTATGATGAATGAGAACAAAGACTTTAAATCAAGATTAATTTCCTAAAGCAAGAATGCAAGGATAAAATAGAGAAATAAAGAGAAACAATAAAGCACACCACAAACACAGGGATTTATAGTGGTTTGGTGCCAACCTTGCACCTACATCCACTGCCCAAGCTCCTACTTGGGAATTCTAATCCACTATACTTGTATTCAACCCGAATACAAACGTCGAAAACTCCGACACTAGCTATCCCAAGCTAGTCTACTTGTTTCTCAGGTACAAGTCAACCCAAAATACTCCGATTTCAGGTTCGGATCAACCTTCCCTTGTTTTGAAAATCCTCCAAAAACAAGAACAAATACTCATAAAGAGTAAAATAGCTTAGAGCATAAATTAATACAATAACAGCTCCTTAAATGAGCGAATATAACAATAAAAATACTTTACTCAAATGAAGAATCCCCTTTTTGGATTTTCTCAAGGTGGATGAACGCTTGAATGAACGCTTGAGAAGAAGATGATCTTTGATTGAGGACTTCTTGAAGGCTTTGAAAGATCTCTTGATCAAGGTTGAACAATAGGTGTGAAAAATCCTCTCTTTGAATGCTCTTGCTTTTCTCTTTCACAATCTCTCTTGTATATTGTGGATCACCTATCTTTTTCTTTTGGGTATTTCATTGATCTCAGGCTTTTTCGTGTAGATTTTGGATCCTCTCGTATATATGTTTGATCTGCAATTTCTTTCACCATTTGAAACCTTTTATAGCCTTAAGAAATAAGAGAAAACATATTAGACAGAAAAAGAGCCGTTAGAGCATTTTTAGGAAGCATAAAAGGCAATTAAAACGGGCAAAAAACTAGCCGTTGCGGACATTTTCCGTCGCAGGGGTCGATTCATGAGTCGACTCATGCTTCAGGGGTCGACTCATGAGTCGACCTCTGTTGCAAAGACCAGAGATTTGGTTTCTAGAATTTTTTGGCTCAAATCAGCAGAGGTCGACTCATGAGTCGACTCATGCCTTGTGGGTTGACTCATGAGTCGACTCACAGGTCGTGCCAAGCCAAAAATCCAGCGTGCCAAGGGAAATTTTTGCGTGCCAATCAGCTCATTGTGCCATGAGTTGACTCATGAGTCAACTCATACACTTCAAACCTTCATAACTTCAAAAATATAAGTCTAAAAATAATGAAATTTTCATCACTAGATTACAAATCATTTATTCTACCAAATGATACTATCAAATCAGGGTTTTAGTAAAATTATGATTTTGCCCCTGAAGAGCATAGAGACTTTTTCAAATAAAACTATTTGTATCCCTTTAATCTGCTTTGTAATCATCAAAATCAATCTAGGAGCAACAATCTCCCCCTTTTTGATGATGACAAAACATTTGAACAAAAGTATTTATGTGAATCAATAATTTCAAAAGAATGCATTATAGGTGTATATGCTTGAAAAGAGTATGATTCTTTTGGCATGTGATATAAATGGTCATATACAAAAATAATTTATCCATTTTCTTAAGGATTTGATGATATGCTCATTTGATTGTGTGATTTTGGTGTTAGAGCGAAAAACTTATTTTTGTTATCAGATTAAGCTGTATTTTAAAAATTTCATTCTCATTTGATTTTAGTTTTAGCATCAGAGAAAAAAAAATACTTATGTGCTTTCATTTGGTTTTTGACAAAAAAAATAATTATGTGTGCCAAAGTATGTTTAAGAGTTGATTTTGAAAGTGTATTAGCTCATTTTGAGTTTAAGATATATCAGAGCAAGAAAAAAAATAAATTTTACAATGTATCAGAGCAAGAGAAAAATAAATTTTGCAATGTATCAGAGCAAGAAAATAATTTTACAATGTATCAGAGAAAATTTTATAATGTATCAGAGAAAATTTTATAATGTATCAGAGAAAATTTTACAATGTATCAGATAAAATTTTACAATGTATCAGAGAAAATTTTATAATGTATCAGAGAAAATTTTACAATGTATCAGATAAAATTTTACAATGTATCAGAGCAAGTTAAAAAAAAAATTTAAGATGTATCAGAGTAAGATAAATTTCTTAAGATGTATCAAGGTAAATAAAATTTCAAAAGATGTATCAGAGCAAGTTGGAATTTTGAAGTATATCAGAGCATATTTAAATTTTTAATGCAAATCAGAGCATATGTAAAGAAGTAATTTAAAAGTTACTTATTTGCATTGTACTTAGCATTGTATTTTTGATATTGTTCTTTAAATTTTCAATTCATTCATTAATTTCTCATAATTTGTAGTTTTGATTGCTTTTTCTTTAATTGCTCATAATTTATGGTTTTGCTTTTGATGGATGGCTTTTTGTTTAAATTCTGTCTGATACCAAATTTCTCCTCCTTTTTGACATCATCAAACATGGTTAACTTCTCCTTTTTCTGAAAAATTCTTTAATTTCTCCCCCTTTAGAGTTAATCACAGATGTTTGCTCCCCCTTAATACAGCAATTATTAACAGCAAACAACAACAAAGAGAAGATAATATTTCAATAAGGAGAATATATATAACCAAAATATGATCAACATCATTACAAAAGGTAGAAATATAAGTAAAAGATGATTCCATTAAAACCATAATTGTTTCAATACATAGTTCATAATATAAAAGTCAACCAACTAATTGTCAATACATGACCCAAAATACAGATCCTAGAACAAGACACTAACTCCTAGGACCTAGTAATGATCAAGACAAGTCATGGATCGGAGTCATCAGATATGGTATGAGAAGCTGATGGATCAGAAGTGCATCCTCTACCCCGTCTGCCTCTGGCACGAGCAGGAGAGCGAGATGAACTGGGTGGCTGAGTACGCTGAGATGCTAAGGACTGAACAGAAAGGGTGAGCCTGATAGAATCAAGTATGTTCAATGCTCTGAAAATAGATTGAAGTAGAGCAGTGAACTGAGTGGTTGCATGCTCACTCGATCCTCGGATCTCTTTCCTCAGTAACTCATATCCACCTTCTAGTGCTCCTCTGAGCCTTCCAGCCTCTGCAGTGAGGTCTGTGACCTCAATAGTAGACTCCTGTGGCTTGGGATGGGCCAAAGCAAGGACTTGCCCCTGCAAGTCTAGAACTCTGCCAGTCAGTCTCCAGACTGTGTCCTCAAGCTACTGGATCCGGATGGACTGATCTGATATCATCTGAAACACAGTGAAGATGTGGGGAGTAATGGTCTGATCAGAAGAAGTGGCTCCCGGTGCAAAAGTAGTACTACTCCACTGACTAGATAATAAAGAGGCCACACGCTGTGATATATGCTCGATCTGATCGTCAGCCAGTCTGAACTCTGATGGATGTGCTCTGGTCTCTGGCTGATACACTGGTGTGGGCATCCTAGTAAACTCTGAAGGGCCAGCCTCTGTATCAGGAATGAACTGGGTATCTGGTGATGCTGCCCTGAAGTCATGTACAGGAGATGATGGACCTTCTTCTTCGGCTCTGCCTTCAATTCTGTCTTCAGCTCTATCTCTTTCTTCAACTCTTTCTTCAGCTCTTTCCCCAGCTCTCTCCTCAGCTCTTTCCTCAGATCCCTTGATCCAACCACCATCAGTTTTTGTAAATCCCATTTGGTGCAGGTTGTGTTGGTTGAAAGTGTCCACATGAGATAGCTTGGTAGGTGCCTCCCCCTCACAGCTAACTCCAAACCTCCTAAATACTCTAGTAAGGGCCATACCATAAGGCAAGTGTGCCTTGGATCTGTTCAAAGTTTCTCTCATGGCCTCTATCATAAGTGCAGGGAGGTTCAGGGGGGTCTGAGTGATGACATGAAACATGATACATACATCTCTGCTAGAAAGTAAATCATGTCTACCACTCCTAGGAAAGAAGAGCTTTGTTACCATCTGATGTAGGATCCTCATCTCAATGGACAAAATCTTTGCTTCCAATTTATTTAAACTTCCTGAATAAGTTTCTCCTAAAATAATTCTGATCCCCTCTTCTTTTACTGGGAGTTCCATATAAGAATAACCTTCACTAGGCAAATGTAATATTTCTCCCAATATACTAGAATCCAAGCAAATATCAATACCCTTGACTGTTGAAGTCACTGACCCATTTCCATAATGTAGATTCTGGTAGAATTCTCTAACTAGGTCAACATAGGTGACTTCCTTAAGGGAGCAAAAGAAACCCCATCCTTGGTTTTTAATCTTGGTAGCAAAAGTAAAGCTCTCATCTTCAAAGAACTGAAAATCTATATTTTTCCCGGTTTCTACTTTTCTATCAGAAAGAGGGTTCTTACTGGGGCTTATGGAGGATTGAGGGGGACCTTGAGCAGATACTGGAGTGGGAGCAGTGGAAGTCTGACCAGTTTGCCTTTTCTTTCGGACAATTTCTTCAGGCTCACGGATTGACTTTCTTCTTTGGGGAAGCTTCATCTTTGGAGCCATATTCAATATAGTAGCAGGCAAGGAGACTTGAATTGAGTGGAGGAGGGATCACAAGAGAGTAAAGAGAGATTTTGGTGGAGAAAAGAAGTGGATTTGGGAAGATCGGTGAAGTGCTAGGGCACGTTCCAACCGTGCCAAACAATGTGAGAAAGCACAAAAAATCCCTTTCCAAGGTGGCGATTTTTGGTGGAGAGGAGGGAGAAGTGCTTCGAATTGGATCCTTGGATTTGGAGCAAAAAGAATTGGAGAAGACGGCTTTTGGAAGGAGGATGATGAGAAGATGAGTCGTCTCACGAACAGGGTCCCTTATAAAAACAATGAACCCATTGGAAGTTGGTGGGATTTACAAGTTTGCCATTGAGTCGACTCATAGGGGTCGACTCATGAAGTTCAGAAATTTAGAAAAAATGTGAATTAATTCCAAAAAAATTCAAAATTTTGGGAGAAGGAGTTTTGCTCAATGATAAGTTTTTAGAATGATAAATTTGAGCTTTTGAGACCAGGATAGATGTTGGAAATTGAGCTCTAAGAGTTTTTGACATCAATTCTTTAGAAATTGAGAAATTTTAGGCATATGGATCTAGAATTCCTAGACTTCTCCTAATTTCACAGAATCTATCCTCACTAAGGGCCTTTGTAAAGATATCAGCTAATTGATTTTCAGTGCAAATATATTCAAGAATTATATTTTTGTTTTGAACATGTTCTCTTATAAAATGATGTCTTATTTCAATATGTTTGGATCTTGAGTGTTGAATTAGATTTTTAGATAGATTTATGGCACTTGTGTTGTCACATCTTATTGGTGTTTCATTAAGTTTGATTCCAAAATCTTCGAGTTGTTGCTTAATCCACAAGATTTGAGCACAACAACTTCCGGCTGCAATGTATTCGGCCTCAGCCGTAGACAGTGCCACCAAATTTTGTTTCTTGCTAAACCATGAGATTAGGTTAACTCCAAGAAATTGGCAAATTCCACTTGTGCTTTTTCTATCTAATTTACATCCAGCAAAATCAGCATCTGAATATCCTAATAAATCAATTTGTGGGTCCTTAGAGTACCATAACCCTAGAGTTTGAGTACCATTTAAGTATCTAAGGATTCTTTTAACAGCATTCAAATGAGATTCTTTAGGATTAGATTGATATCTAGCACATAAGCAAACACTAAACATGATATCAGGCCTACTTGCAGTTAAATATAATAATGAGCCAATCATACCTCTATAGTATTTTAAGTCTACACATTTACCTTCATCATCCTTGTCAAGCTTACATGAGGGACTCATTGGTGTGCCAATTGGTTTGCAGTTCTCCATTCCAAATCTTTTGAGTAATTCCTTGGTGTACTTGCTTTGGGTGATGGAGATTCCCTCTTTTGATTATTTGATTTGGAGTCCGAGGAGGAAGGTGAGTTCTCCCATCATGCTCATCTCGAACTCTCCCTGCATAAGCTTAGCAAAGTCTTGACAAAGGGATTCATTAGTAGACCCAAAAATTATGTCATCAACATAAATTTGTATAATTAGCATATCATTTTGATTTCTTTTAATAAAGAGGGTTGTATCTACATTACCTCTTGAAAAATTATTATTTAGTAGAAATTTGCTTAGCCTATCATACCATGCTCTAGGTGCTTGTTTTAATTCATATAAAGCTTTATTTAATCTAAAGACATGATTAGGAAAAGCATGATTTTCAAATCCAGGGGGTTGTTCTACATATACTTCTTCAGCAATATATCTATTTAAAAATACACTTTTAACATCCATTTGAAATAACTTGAATTTCATAAAGCAAGCATATGCAAGTAGAAGTCTAATAGCTTCTAATCGAGCAACAGGTGCAAAGGTTTCATCAAAATCAATTCCTTCTTCTTGATTATATCCCTTAGCAACCAGTCTTGTTTTATTTCTAATTATATTTTCATGCTCATCTAGTTTGTTTCTAAAGACCCATTTTGTGCCAATTATTGAATAATTTTTAGGTCTTGGTACTAAGGTCCAAACATTATTTCTTTCAAATTGATTAAGTTCCTCTTGCATTGCATTAATCCAATTATGATCATTTTCAGCTTCTTCAAAAGTTTTAGGTTCAAGATGAGATACAAAAGCACAATGATTAACTACATCTCTAAGTGAAGAACGGGTTTTTACCCCATGCATAGGATCACCAATAATTAACTCCTTAGGGTGGTTGTGAACATACCTCCATTCCTTGGGTAGGTCATTTGTACCTTGAGGTTGTTTTTGAATTTCTTCACCTCTCTCATCTTGTTTGTCTTCTTGATCCTTGTCTTCTGGAGTTGCTGAATCTTTCAGAGTGATCTCCTTCAAACCTTCTATTAGTGGATCTGCATCATCAACATCCTCATTCTTCCTTGAAGGAAGATCGTTAGATTCATCAAAAGACAACATGTATGGACTCCTCAACTACTAAAGTTCTTTTGTTGAAAACTCTAAATATTTTACTAGTGGAGGAGTAACCTAGAAAGATTGCTTCATCTGATTTTGCATCAAATTTACCAAGTTTTTCTTTGCCATTATTTAATACAAAATATCGGCAACCAAAGACACGAAAATATGCAATATTTGATTTTCTTCCTTTCCGAAGTTCATAGGGGGTTTTCTTTAAAAATTGTCTAATCAAAGCACGATTTAAAATGTAACATGCTGTGTTAATTACTTCCGCCCAAAAATATCTTGGAAGGTTGCTTTCACAAAGCATGGTACGGGCCATTTCTTCTAAGGTTCTGTTTTTCCTTTCAACTACCCCATTTTGTTGGGGTGTCCTAGGAGCAGAGAAGTTATGGCCAATTCCATTTTCATCACAAAAATTTTCAAAATCTTGATTTTCAAATTCAGTTTAATGGTCACTTCTAATATTTTGAATTGAAAACCCTTTTTCATTAGTGACTTTTCGGTGAAATTTAGTGAAAATATGAAAAGTTTCATTTTTGTGTGCCAAAAAGAAAACCCAAGTAAAACGAGAGTAATCATCTATAATTACAAAGCCATATCGTTTTCCTCCTAGACTAGTGGTTCTAGTTGGTCCAAATAAGTCCATATGTAAGAGCTCTAAAGGTCTAGAAGTTGAAACAGTATTTTTGGATTTAAATGAAACTCTAGTTTGTTTACCTAATTGGCATGCATTACAAATTCTATCCTTTTCAAAATTCAATTTTGGCAAACCAAGAACTAATTCCTTTTTAATTAATTTTGAAAGAGAATGCATGCTAATATGTGCAAGTCTACGATGCCACAGCCAACTAGTCTCATTAATTTTAGTATTCAAGGATACTAGGCATTGCATGTCTAATTTGGCTAAGTCATTCAAATCTACCATATAAACATTGTCATGCCTATGTCCTATAAATTTAATGCCATCGTTAACAGGACTAGTCACAATGCAAACAGATGATTCAAAAACTACTTTATACCCTTTATCACAGAATTGACTAATGCTAAGTAAGTTATGCTTTAAACCTTTAACTAATAAAATATTCTCAATGTATTTGGAGGGAGTGATACCAATGTTACCTATCCCGATGATCTTTCCTTTGCCATTATCTCCAAAGGTGACCATCCCTCCATCCTTAGCATCAAGCATGATGAATTGTGATTCATCACCAGTCATGTGTCTCGAGCATCCACTGTCAAGATACCATTTTCGGTTTCCTCCTTGGGATGCTAGACACACCTGCAAGCAAAGGTCAAGTTTCTGTCTTAGGTACCCAAGCTTTCTTGGGTCCTTTTAGGTTAGTCAGAATGGTTCCTTTTGGAACCCATATTTTCTTTATAGTTGTGTGTGCAGATTTGAGGCATGTGTATGATTTATGTCCTATTCTACCACATTTGAAACAAGTAATATTTGTAGACTTGTTACTTGAATAATTTACATAAATATTCTTCAGAAATTTTTGTTTCTTCAAGGGGTTATATCCAAGTCCAGCCTTATTATATACAACTTTTTGATTATCAAGAATCATATTTAATTTGTTTGAACTTAAGGTGAACTTATCTACAATGGGTTTCAGCTTGTTAATTTCATTCCTTAAGCTTTGATTTTCTTGAAACAAGGTGGATTTTTTAATTGAAAGGTTTTCAGCTTGTTTTACTAAGGACTGATTTTCCAAATTCAGTTCTTTGTTTTTCTTCTCTAGTTTTTTTAATTCATCAATTAAATCATAGAATGCTTCATGCAATTCTTCAAAAGTAAATTCATTAGTGGATTCAGAAGTTACCTCATTTTCGTGTGCCATCAGGCACAGGTTGGCTTGTTCTGTTGAGGTTTCCTCATCGGAGCTTGAGTCATCACTCGCACTCCAAGTCGCCATCATTGCTTTCTTTTTGAACTTTTTGGGACCTTTCTTCAGTTGTGGACATTCGGATCTGAAATGTCCCGGCTTCTTGCACTCGTAGCATATAAGGGGTTGATCTTTCTCTTTCTCTTTGCTTTGTTCCTCTTTTGTGAATTTCTTTCTCATCCCCTGTTTCCTTTTTCTTAAGAACTTCTTGAATCTCCGGGTGATGAGTGCCATCTCTTCATCCTGTTCTTCATCTTCAGTGTCATCCATTTCATAATCAGGCGAAGTTATGGATTTAAGGGCAATGGTTCTTTTCTTTTTGACTTCATCCTCTTGATGTTGCTTCATGCTAAGTTCATGAGTCATCAAGGATCCAAGAAGCTCTTCTAGAGGTAGAGTGTTCAAGTCCTTTGCTTCTTGGATGGCAGTCATCTTGGCTTCCCAAGTTCTTGGCAATGACCTGAGAATCTTCCTTACTAGTTCACTGTTAGTATAAGATTTGCCAAGACTCTTCAAACCATTAATTATATCAGTAAAACGAGTAAACATAGCAGTTATGGACTCATCATGCTCTATTTTGAACAATTCATATTTATGCACTAGCATGTTTATTTTAGTCTCTTTTACTTGATTTGTTCCCTCATGGGTTACTTCTAACCTATCCCATATTTCTTTAGCAGATGCACAAGTAGAAATGCGATTAAATTCATTTGCATCTAGTGCACAATAAAGAACATTCATAGCTTTGGCATTTAATTGTGCCAATTTCTTATCAACCTCATCCCATTCTTTCTTGGGTTTGGTTGACTCCTCACCATCTATAATCTTGGTGGGTGTGTGAGGACCGTTCACTATGATACTCCACATATCATAGTCGAGTGCTTGTATGAATATCTTCATCCGAGCTTTTCAATAGGTGTAATTTGACCCATTGAAAAGTGGAGGTCGGTTTGTAGATTGCCCCTCGGCTAGAGAAGTACCGACATGGGTTACCATAGATCTTTGGCTCTTTGATTGTTAGATCAAAGAAGGGCTAGAGCATCGAGCTCTGATACCACTTGTTGTCTAGCTATGCAACCCAAGAGGGGGGGTGAATTGGGTTTCTAAAAATTTTAGGCTTAATTAATTACTTATGATGAATGAGAACAAAGACTTTAAATCAAGATTAATTTCCTAAAGCAAGAATGCAAGGATAAAATAGAGAAATAAAGAGAAACAATAAAGCACACCACAAACACAGAGATTTATAGTGGTTCGGTGCCAACCTTGCACCTACATCCACTCCCCAAGCTCCTACTTGGGAATTCTAATCCACTATACTTGTATTCAACCCGAATACAAACGTTGAAAACTCCGACACTAGCTATCCCAAGCTAGTCTACTTGTTTCTCGGGTACAAATCAACCCAAAACACTCCGATTTCAGGTTCAGATCAACCTTCCCTTGTTTTGAAAATCCTCCAAAAATAAGAACAAATACTCACAAAGAGTAAAATAGCTTAGAGCATAAATTAATACAATAACAGCTCCTTAAATGAGCGAATATAACAATAAAAATACTTTACTCAAATGAAGAATCTCCTTTTTGGATTTTCTCAAGGTGGATGAACGCTTGAATGAACGCTTGAGAAGAAGATGATCTTTGATTGAGGACTTCTTGAAGGCTTTGAAAGATCTCTTGATCAAGGTTGAACAATAGACGTGAAAAATCCTCTCTTTGAATACTCTTGCTTTTCTCTTTCACAATCTCTCTTGTATATTGTGGATCACCTATCTTTTTCTTTTGGGTATTTCGTTGATCTCAGGCTTTTTTGTGTAGATTTTGGATCCTCTCGTATATATGTTTGATCTGCAATTTCTTTCACCATTTGAAACCTTTTATAGCCTTAAGAAACAAGAGAAAACATATTAGGCAGAAAAAGAGCCGTTAGAGCATTTTTAGGAAGCATAAAAGGCAATTAAAACAGGCAAAAAACTAGCCGTTGTGGATATTTTCCGTCGCAGGGGTCGACTCATGAGTCGACTCATGCTTCAGGGGTCGACTCATGAGTCGACCTCTATTGCAAAGACCAGAGATTTGGTTTCTGGAATTTTTTGGCTCAAATCAGCAGAGGTCGACTCATGAGTCGACTCATGCCTTGTGGGTCGACTCATGAGTTGACTCACAGGTCGTGCCAAGCCAAAAATCCAGCATGCCAAGGGAAATTTTTGCGTGCCAATCAGCTCATTATGCCATGAGTTGACTCATGAGTCGACTCATGCACTTCAAACCTTCATAACTTCAAAAATATAAGTCCAAAAATAATAAAATTTTCACCACTAGATTACAAATCATTTGTTCTACCAAATGATACTATCAAATCAGGATTTTAGTAAAATTATGATTTTGCCCCTGAAGAGCATAAAGACTTTTTCAAATAAAACCATTTGTATCCCTTTAATCTGCTTTGTAATCATCAAAATCAATCTAGGAGCAACACCCTCGGCTAGAGAAGTACCGACATGGGTTGCCATAGATCTTTGGCTCTTTGATTGTTTAGATCAAAGAAGGGCTAGAGCACCGGGCTCTGATACCACTTGTTGCCCAGCTATGCAACCCAAGAGGGGGGAGGGTGAATTGGGTTTCTAACAATTTTAACTTAACTAATGACTTATGAAAAAGTTTGTTAATAACTAAATGAATGAGGAGATAAACCTTAGTTCAAGATTAATTTGCCTAAAGCAAGAATGCAAGGAAATAATGAAGAGTTAAAGAGAAGCAATAATGCACACCACAAACACAAGGATTTATAGTGGTTCGGTGCTAACCTTGCACCTACATCCACTCCCCAAGCTCCTACTTGGGAATTTCAATCCACTAAACTTGTATTCAACCCGAATACAAACGTCAGAAACTCCGACACTAGCTATCCCAAGCTAGTCCACTTGTTTCTCGGGTACAAGTCAACCCAATACACTCTGATTTCAGGTTCGGATCAACCTTCCCTTGTTTTGGAACCCCTCCAAAACAAAAATAATTACTCAAAAAGAGTAAAACAATTTAGAGCACAAATAAGTACAAGAATAGCCCCTTTAATGAGCGAATATAACTTTAAATACACTTTACTCAAGTGAAGAAGCCCCTTTGTGGATTTCCTCAAAGTGGATGAAGAATTGAATGAACGCTTGAGGAGTTGGTGAGCTTTGATTGAAGGCTTCTTGAAGACTTTAAATGAGCTCTTGATTAGGGTTGAAAAGTTGGCTTGTGAAACCCTCTCTTTTGAATGCTCTTGAATGCTCTCTTGAATGCTCTTTAAATCTCTTTCTTTCTCTTCTTAATGTTTTGCTTTTCTCTTTCAAATCTCTTCTTTGTTTTTCACCTTTTGAAACCTTTTATAGCTTTAAGAAATAGAGAAAAATATTCTAGGCAGAAAAAGAGCCGTTAGAGCACATTAAATGAGCATTAAAAGCAACTAAAATGGGTTAAAAACTAGCCGTTGCGGAGAAATCCCGTCGCAGGGGTCGACTCATGAGTCGACTCATGCCTCAGGGGTCGACTCATGAGTCGACTCATGCCTCAGGGGTCGACTCATGAGTCGACCTCTGTTGCAACGATCAGAAAATGGGTTTCTGGAAATTTTGGCCTAAAACTGCAGAGGTCGACTCATGAGTCGACTCATGCCTTGTGGATCGACTCATGAGTCGACTCACAGGCCGTGCCAAGCCAAAAATCCAGCGTGCCAACAGAAAATTCAGCGTGCCAAGCTGCTCATTGTGCCATGAGCTGACTCATGAGTCGACTCATGGAATTCAAACATGCATAACTTCAAAAATACAAGTCCAAAAATAATGAAATTTTCATCAATAGATCACAAATCTTTTGTTCTACCAAATGATACTATTAAATCAAGGTTTTAGTAAAATTATGATTTTGCCCCTGAAGAGCATAAAGACTTTTTCAAATAAAAATGTTGGTACCCCTTCAATCTGCTTTGTAATCATCAAAATCAATCTAGGAGCAATACTATGTGTTACTGATGGATTTTGGGAGTAATTAGAATGATATTGATGATCAATCATTCTAATTGTCTGAATCAGAAGAGTTCTGATCCATCGAAAGAAGTTTCGATGATGACGATGATGAGATCACAACATGTCTTATTACCATACAGAATTGAATCTAACTAGATCACACTAACAAGGGTTAGGGTCTGGATGTCATCAATTGGGCTAACTCAATTGATTTGGATAAGATTCAATTAGGTTCAAGGAAATCGTGCTAGCACACGATTGAGCCTAACTTTCTCCTCGTGTAATCTTTTCTGTCTCTACTGAGCCAATGTGATTTGACTCATCCAGAGAATCTTAAAAAAAATTTTCTCAGTTTAAATGAAGCTTGTCCAGTTCAAAAAAGGCTTATCTTAATTCATGAGATGAATTTAAGACAAGCACCTGCTAATTCCTATCATCTGCCAATTTCATTTTAGGACATCTGTCAAATATTGATATATGGGTCTTAAACTGAAGAGAGCTCGTTGAAGGATTTTTGTAGAGTATCCACATGCCTAAACCACATCAAATTGGGTGCCTTAATCAAATTATGGCATGAGTCCAATTAGATTAAAGTGGGCGCCCCAAATGGATAAGAATGAAAGAGTCCTAATAAACATAGACTCTTTGGCGCCACCTTGCTTATGCTTATCTAAAGTTGGTGCCAACATAGGAGAGAGGGTGGAGGTTCTTATCTAATATGATCAGATGACATCACTACACCAATCAAAATTTTTTTAGTATTTATTGAAATTTTTTGATTGGTCGAATGATGTGGCACTGCGCAGCATACAGGGTCTATAAAATCCCTGTCTGCACCTAGGGTTTAAAAGTTTTTGCTCAATACCCAGCCAAAATGAGAATCCTCTCCTCTTCTCTATGTCCTCCCTGGTCTCCTTTCTCCCCTCTTCACATCCAAGGAGTTGGACATCCATCTGGAAAAGGTCCAAGGCATGGTGATGCCTGGAACAGGAAGGCTACAGGACATCTTCGACAGGCTGCTGCTCCAATTTCAGAAGGAGTTCTGAAGTACTTTCAAATCAGATAGAGATCTAATTTTTGAAGCATATATTCATGAGAACAAGATATTTCAAGTCCTGTCTGAGTAGATATCAGTAGAGGCCAAGCACTTGCGTGGCTACATCAGAACCTCGGGCTGTGTTGAGATCATCTACAGGGTAATCAGATACCCTTGAGGTATTACTTATTTTCTTATCCCTTTTAGATTTATTTTAGATTTAATATCAGATATGAAGATTAGATCTAGAGACTTAGATCTGAAATAAATATAGAATAATTTTTTTTTAAAATTATTTCACCCTAGATTTGATGAAATTTGAAAGATCCTACAAAGGAAAAAGGTGATTTTTCCTTCAATACTATTATAAGGATGATAGCTATATCAAATGTAGATCGTTGTGTACCATGTACGTTGGTTGTCCTCTTAATCAGGGAGTATAAAGATACTGGCATGGCATGCAAGTGAGACGTAGGAGTATATCTCACTGAACATGACCAACTACTGAGCACTCTGCTATCAAGAGTAGCTCACGAAGGATATGGATATAAGTATCCCTCTGACCTAAGATCACCAAGGTGACTTGCAAGCAACTCACTGTGCTTTGGTATCGGACTACCTGAATTTTTAATTCAGTGATAAAAGATTTATGGGCACAATCAAGGATTTGCAAAGTCGGTGTGTGAGTCAAGATAGAATTGATCCCTTTAAATAAGTAGGAGTTAATGTATCAGTATGTTTCAATTCAGTAAAATCTCGATCGGAGTAATTCATGTGATGGATTTGAAAAATTAAAATATAATGTGGATGATCGTATCAGGATTGACAGTTAAACTTTAGGTCACCTTGAGCATTTAGGTCAAAGAGATGAATTATACGGTAATCATATGCCAATAGGTTTTTAAATGATGCTTTGCAATCTTTCGACCTATCCGGACGTCGGGTATCATTGCTAGATGGTCACTTTGATTGGTATAGAAAGATTATTTCTATACTACTGACTTAGGTTCAAACCTATGGGGTCATACTCAAAAAAAATTTTTGACTAATCATATGGCTGATCAATGATTAAGAATCGTTCTAAGGTAAAATAGTCAATTCGATTGATGATTAACCCTATGCAAAAGTTAAAATAAATTAATTCATAAATTATTAATGAATTATAGGAGGATTGATTAGTAATTAGATTACTAATTAGTTTAATTTGATTGAATATTGAGATTTAGATCAAATCTAATTGAATTGGATTCAATTTGATTGGATCCGATTAGGTTATAAGATGACCTAATCGCCAAGGGTGTTCGATTTCTGATTTGATCAGAACTTGAGCTCGATTAATTTTTAATTTAATTAAAATTTAATTAAAATTATTTACTATCTAATTAGATTAGATTTAGTAGTCTAATTGGGTCTAACTTAATTCAGTTGGGTTAAGAACCTAATTGGATGAGAAATCAATTCGAATTCAAATCCCTTACACCTCCTTTCTCTATGCCCACTATTTCTTCAGGTGAGAAATATTTTGCATAATTTTTTTCTCACACCCAAAAGTAATTTTACACCTATATATAATCTCTTTTTGAATTAAAAATTAGTTAGTTTAAATTTGAGTTCAAATAGATTTGAATTTGAATGAAAATCTAGAGTCCAAATTGAGTTGGACTCTTCTCTTCATGCCACCACTTTTCTCCATGTACAAAGTATTTTTGTATGAGATTTTTTGCACCATTATGATGTTGGCTAATCACTTTCTGAGTTTTCAAGAAGAAGATAAAATTTGATTCAAAATTTAATTCAAATTTGATTTGAATAGATGATAAGGATCAACCAACAATTGAAATTGAACCGAAACTATCTCTTTCTTATCCTTATCTTCTATGGGATGCCACCCTTAAGAAGGGATCAATTTTGTTTGATCAAAAGAGAGATTTTGGTGTGAGAAACCTCAAAGTTGGGGCATGAAAAGCTGAGAGTGGGTTGGGCTTCCGTGCGTGAGAAACAGAGGAAATGATCTTCCTCTTGGGTGTGAGGTGTTGGATGGGTTCTAGGGTTTCAACTCTAGATTTTGTAAGAAAAAAATACAAGAGTGAGTCTTGTCCAATCTTTCACACCACCACCTCTTTGTAAAGCTTTATTTTTTGATCTAGAAGAGTTTGGAAGATCCCAAGAAAGGAGCTTGGATCAGCCATTTAGAGCCTTCGATGCGAGCTAGCACTCCCGCGAAGAAAGATCTAATCAGAACTTCGAGTGGACGATCTGTAGAGGTCGGACGACCTATGCAGCTGCTTGACATCAATGAGAGCTTCATACCACTCCTATTAGTAGCAAAGATCATTGATCCATGAAAAGGTGATAAGTTCTGAACTCAATCGATGTAATCTAAAGGTTAAATCAGATTCAGGGTATCGATGTGATCGATGCAGTTTTTTTATTTTATGTTAAATTTTATATATAAATTTTTTATATTATAGATCCTTAACAATAGTTTAGATCTAATCATAAATATATTTAAAAAATTAAAATATTTAATCTTTTATTTTTTCACTATAAAATTTTAAAAATACATGCTTTGACTATCCATTTTCCTTCAAATGGTATCAGAGCCCAATTTCTCATGACATGATTTTTTTGTATATAACCTGATATTACATACATTTAGATCTATAATTTAATTTAGATTAGATCTAATATATGATATTTAGATCTAAAATTAGTTATAGATCTGATCGCACACACTGATATAAGATTTTTCTGCTGTAAGGTTTACCCCTTATAGTGCAAAGGTTGTCCTAATTTATACTGATCCTTATAAAATTTAATTTTAATTATTTAAATTAGATCTAAATAATTAATTTAAAATTTAAGTAGTATAATAATCTGATTGGATAGATCTTCATAGCCATCCAGTCATAGGAGAAATCAGAATTTTACAATCCTATTTACCTGTTGGTGCAAAAATCCACTTGCGTCGGAGAAGCTGGAGTCGAGGGAGTCACGGTCGCTGTCGGGACCTGCAAAAGAAGTCTAAACCAGAGGTGAGGTTGCTCCGGCAAGACCCTCCAACGCTCAAGTCAGTTCTCTGCCTCAATAAGAATGGAGTGCTCGAACAGAAATTTTAGCAGAGTTTTGGGATAGAAAATAGAGCCTTGAGAATAACGTATCTGGGGCCTCCTTTTATAGGCAGAGGGGGCAGCAGATTGATAGCGATATCTGTAACCGTCTGGCAGTGGGCGGCCCAAGGTCAGGCAGAGTTTGTTGCGAAGAGTAGTGGAGTGGACCCGTGGCTATCACCGGGGTGTGCCACGTGGAGTCTGCCATGGGGAATGGAGCGGTGTCCGTTGTCGCGACTTGCCATAAGAGGGAAGAATCATGCGGTATCCGTCGTAGGAAATGGAGCAGTGCTGTGGCCGTTATTGCGGCCTGTCAGGGAGTAATGGAGCCGCGTAGGATCCACCGCAGGGAGTGGAGCAGAGTCGTGGCCGTTACTATGGCCTGCCAGGGAGTAATGGAGCCGCGTAGGATCCACCACAGGGAGTGGAGTAGAGTCGTGGCCGTTACTACGGCCTGCCAGTGGGTCCAGACTTGTCGGCTGAAGTTCGATTGGAGTCTGTAGCTGGGGTCGTGGGCGGAGCCCAACTCCCGTGGGAGTCCGGGTGACGTCTACCTGTAATTAAAGTCAGGGACAAAGTTCGGCTCCCTTAAGAGTCCGGATGAAGTTTACCTGTAAGCGAAGTCGTGGGTGGAGCTCAGCTCCCATAGGAGTCCGGGCGAAGCCTTCCCACAGTCGAGGTTGAGGACGAAGCTCGGCTCCCATGGGAGTCTGGGCGAAGCCTTCCAGCAGTTGAGGTTGGGGATGAAGTCTGGCTCCCGTAGGAGTCTGGATGAAGTTCACCTGCAATTAAGGTCAGGGATGAAGTCTGACTCCCGTAGGAGTCCGGACGGAGTTTACCTGTAAACGAAGTCGTGGGCGGAGCTCAGCTCCCATAGGAGTCCGGGCGAAGCCTTCTCGTAGTTGAGGTCGAGGATGAAGCCCGGCTCCCATGGGAGTCTGGGCGAAGCCTTCCAGCAGTTGAGATTGGGGATGAAGTCTGGCTCCCGTAGGAGTCTGGACGAAGTTCACCTGTAATTAAGGTCAGGGATGAAGTTCGGCTCAAGTAGGAGTTCGGATGGAGTTTATCTGTAAGTGAAGTCGTGGGCGGAGCTCGGCTCCCGTAGGAGTCCGGGCAAATCCTTCCCGCAGTCGAGGTCGAGGATGAAGCCCGACTCCCATGGGAGTTTGGGCGAAGCCTTCCAGCAGTTGAGATTGGGGACGAAGTCCGACTCCCGTAGGAGTCCAGATGAAGTTCACCTGCAATTAAGGTCAAGGATGAAGTTTGGCTCCTATAGGAGTCCGGACAGAGTTTACCTGTAAGTGAAGTCATGGACGGAGCTCGGCTCCCGTAGAAGTCCGGGTGAAGCCTTCCCACAGTCGAGGTCGAGGATGAAGCCCGGCTCCCATGGGAGTCCGGGCGAAGCCTTCCAGCAGTTGATGTTAGGGACGAAGTCCGACTCCCGTAGGAGTCCGGACGAGGTTTACCTGCAGTTAAGGTCAGGGACGAAGTCCGGCTCCCGTAGGAGTCCGGACAGAGTTTACCTGTAAGTGAAGTCGTGGGCGGAGCTCGGCTCCTGTAGGAGTTCGGGTGAAGCCTTCCTGCAGTCGAGGTTGAGGATGAAGCCCGGCTCCCATGGGAGTCTGGGTGAAGCCTTCCAGCAGTTGAGGTTGGGGACGAAGTCCGGCTCCCGTAGGAGTCCGGACGAAGTTCATCTGCAATTAAGGTCAGGGACAAAGTTCGACTCCCGTAGGAGTCCGGACGGAGTTTACCTGTAAGTGAAGTCATGGGCGGAGCTTGGCTCCGGTAGGAGTCCGGGCGAAGCCTTCCCGCAGTCGAGGTCGAGGATGAAGCCCGGCTCCCATGGGAGTCTGGGCGAAGCCTTCCAGCAGTTGAGGTTGGGGACGAAGTCCGGCTCCCATAGGAGTCCGGATGAAGTTCACCTGTAATTAAGGTCAGGGATGAAGTTCGGCTCCCGTGGGAGTCCGGATGGAGTTTACCTATAAGTGAAGTCATGGGCGGAGCTCAGCTCCCGTAGGAGTCCAGGCGAAGCCTTTCCGCAGTCGAGGTCGAGGACGAAGCCCGGCTCCTATGGGAGTCCGGGCGAAGCCTTCCAGCAGTTGAGGTTGGGGATGAAGTCCGGCTCCCGTAGGAGTCCGGACGAGGTTTACCTGCAGTTAAGGTCAGGGATGAAGTCCGGCTCCCGTAGGAGTCCGGACGGAGTTTACCTGTAAGTGAAGTCGTGGGCGGAGCTCGGCTCCCATAGGAGTTCGGGCGAAGCCTTCCCACAGTCGAGGTCGAGGACGAAGCCTGGCTCCCATGAGAGTCTGGGCGAAGCCTTCCAGCAATTGAGGTTGGGGACGAAGTCCGGCTCCCATAGGAGTCCGGACGAGGTTTACCTGCAGTTAAGGTCAGGGATAAAGTTCAGCTCTCGTAGGAGTCCGGACGGAGTTTACCTGTAAGTGAAGTCGTGGGTGGAGCTCGGCTCGCATAGGAGTCTGGGCGAAGCCTTCCCGTAGTCGAGGTCGAGGACGAAGCCCGACTCCCATGGGAGTCCGGGCGAAGCCTTCCAGCAGTTGAGGTTGGGGATGAAGTTTGGCTCCCGTAGGAGTCCGGACGAAGTTTACCTGCAGTTAAGGTCAGGGACGAAGTCCGACTCCCGTAGGAGTCCGGACGGAGTTTACCTGTAAGTGAAGTCGTGGGCGGAGCTCGACTCCCGTAGGAGTTCGGGTGAAGCCTTCCCACAGTCGAGGTCGAGGATGAAGCCCGGCTCCCATGGGAGTCCGGGCGAAGCCTTCCAGCAGTTGAGGTTGGGGATGAAGTCCGACTCCCGTAGGAGTCCGGATGAGGTTTACCTACACTTAAGATCAGGGACGAAGTCTGGCTCCCATAGGAGTCCGGACAGAGTTTACCTGTAAGTGAAGTCGTGGGCGGAGCTCGGCTCCCGCAGGAGCCCGGGCGGAGTCTGCAGGTGAACTCATGGGTGAGGTCTGGCTCCCGTAGGAGTCCGGACGAAGTCTGCCTGCAATTGGAGTCGGGGGCGAGGTCCGGCTCCCGTAGGAGTTCGGATGTTGCGAGGAATCCGGTCGACGCTGGCGGGGTCCTGCCCGTCGGCAAAACTTAAGAGTGTGGCGGAGGCTCGGTCGCTCGGGAGGTTTGAAGAGATGTTGCCGGAGGTCGAAAGTCAGTTGGATCCCCGGAGGGTCACTCCCATCACGAACTTCGGCTGGGGGGTATTTTATATCCAACATTACCCATTCGATAGGATCTTCTATAGCATGTAGGGGTGTTGCATGATCTTTTCTACGATGATGAACAATGAAAAAAATTTTAAAATTTTATCTTAAATCTAAAATAATATATATTATATCTACAATTAAGATTTTGATCATTAGATGATTGATTGTAAAAATATTTTATAAAATTAAAAATTATTTTCAAACATCGAATTCGAACCCATATCAGCCTAAAACTTAATTAAGAATTAAGCGATCTAGATTTGAGAATCAAAGATCTAAGGCATTTATTTCATAATTCATGGGTTAATGGGTCATCTCGAGTCAAGTTCATTTAACTGGATTAGACCTAGGGTTAGAAATCATTGATAATGGACCATGTTAATAATTGATCAAATCTAATTAAAAGTTAATTCTGATTGGATCAATTTTTTTTCTTGATCAATTTCAATAATTATAGTTGGTCAAGTCTATATCTTTGATTAGACTAATATGGACCTTGATCGTAGCTCCGTGGTCGAATCCAAGTCTATAAGTTGATCAAATTGAAAATGACTAATCAGTTAGTGTCTAAGGTAAGTATGGTAGTTTTGATCGGTGGTCATTAATTGGGAGCTACTCACATAGATTGAATCTATGTCGAGTTAATAGAATATCCCTCCCACCGATCTCACTTATCTGGCCAACATGGTAAATCATGTTTTGATTAGATCACTTAATGATTGGGGTTGATCCATGCTAACTAAGAAATCAGTATGACTGATTTAGGTGCCCTTAGTTCAACTTATCTTGAGTCTTCTTCATGACTTGGTGAAGTTAGTGGAAGGATTTATGACTGGTTGGCTGGACCATCTTATGCCTAATCTTTTTTAATCTGACTTGATGAAGTCAGTGAGAGGATTAAGATTAACTAGTCAAGTCTTTTTTCATCTCTCAATTCAACTAATTAAATCTTCTAAAATTGTTAGGTCCCTAAAAATGAAATAGTTATGGTAATAACTAGATCATGGCCTCCCATTAAGTTGGATGATAATGAGTCCAATAGTTTAGATGATCATTGGAGGTGCCACACGTCTGGTGCTCATCTAGCTGTCGGAATTATCATTCATAGTATGTTGATTTAGTTGTGTATTTCTGATGATGGTCAGGTTGGCTGAGCCACACTCAGACCTAGTCACTTGTTTGTTAGATGTACTAAATTCTGGCATGTTAATGGTTAGACCTAACCAAAACTTTTGGTGGAGGTGCCACACCCCTATTGAAGAGGTGTCTGGGAAAAAATTGAATGCTAGAAATTATTTGATAAAAAATTGATTAAGAACCTACCTATAGGTACATAGGGGTTGGCCGAGCCACACTCGAGCCCGTATGTAGTCCATGTGGATTCTAGTACCCACTAAAAAATTAGTGTAATTTCTCAAATTGAAGATAGAGACTACTAATTTGAATAAAATAGTGAAAAAAATTTTAGACTAAAATCTATATCTTTAGGCTTAATCAATTCATATACTAATTAGATTTTATTTCTTTTTACAGTTATGGCCACCACCTTGTTGCTCCGATCACTATTAGATAGTGATAAATTGATGGGATCAAATTTTAATAGCTAATATCGAAAGCTTAAAATAATCCTAAAGCATGAATGGATCTTATATGTGTTGACAGATCCAGCACCTGAGGAGCCAGTTCCGAACACATATAGTACGGTCAGAGACACTTATCAAAAATGGCTCAACGATCAAACTACGATTTGTTGTATTATGCTAACGGCAATGAATGATAAGTTCCGCCATTATTTCAAGAATGCTCAACCACAGGATATGTTGTAAATGTTGAACGAGTCTTTTAGCACATCCGACGATATTGAGAGGCACAAGACTAGTTGTGCCATCTTCAACGCTCAAATAAGGAAAAGAGTGTCAGTCATTGATCATGTGCTGTACATGATCGAGATGATTGAGCACTTAAGCAAGTTTGGCTTCCTCCTGCATGAGCAGTTGGAAAAAGATGCCACTTTGAACTCTCTATCCAAGTCCTACCTCTCTTTTCTTACTCATTTTTTAATGACAAAACCTACAGTCAACTACCACAGTTTGCTGGGGTTGCTGCAGAACTTTGAGAAGGATCACCAGCTCCACAAGGAGTCGGTGAATGTTGTGAGAGGGTCATATTCTGGATGTCGACCCTTTAAAAAAAGAAAGAAGAACAAGAAGAATAAAAAAAGAGTGCAAAGTACTGGAGCACCCAAGCCCAATCAGATCAAGAAACTCAAGTCCGACTAGAGTTAGACAGAATGCTTCTACTGTAAGAAGCTGGAGAACTGAAAGAGAAACTATCCTCAGTATATTGCCTCCTTGGATCCAAACAGATCGAGAAAGAAATAAGTTGTTGCTAGACAAGATAATTATATGATAACACCTTATAATTTCTCAATTTATGATTCTGTTACCTGCATATTAGATACTGAAAGTCCTTTTAATATTTGTAATTCATTGCAGGATTTGCAGGTCAATAAGAAATTTGAAAAAGGTGAAAGATTTCTTAATGTTGGAGATGGAAGACCAGTTCTAGTTCTAGCGTTAGAAATTATTAAACTTGTATTCAAGTCGAATGTAATTATTCTTAGTGAATGTCACTTTTGTCCTTTCTTGTTATTGAACATTATTTCTGTAGACCTTTTAGTCATGTATGGTTATGAAATTTTAATAAAAAAAATAATTTTAATATCATTATGAATGGTATTAATGTGATGAATGGATAGCTGAATAATAGAATTTACATTTTGTCACAATTTGTTAGTGTAATATACACATCCAGCAAATGCTTTAGAATTAGTGATATCTCCGATATCTACCTTTGGCACTATAGGTTAGGTCATATTAATAAGAATAGAATAAACAGATTGACACAAGAAAAAATCTTGGAAGTCAGTGATTGTAAATCACTTTCAACCTATGAGTCCTGTCTTCTTGAAAAAATGACCAAGTCACCTTTTATTGGAAAAGGTGAGCGAGCCAGTGAAGTTCTAGGTCTGATACATACTGATGTATGTAGACTGATGAACATCAGTACCAGAGATGGATATTATTATTTTATTATATTTATAGATGATCTATCGAGATATAGGTATGTCTACTTAATGACACATAAGTCAGAATCATTTAAAATGTTCAAATGATTCCATAATGAAGTAGAAAAACAAACTAGAAAGTATTAGAACTCTTCGATCTGATCGAGGAGAAGAATACCTCTCCAGTGAGTTTCTAACATACTTAGAAGAGAATGAGATTCTCTTTCAATGGACCCCTCCTGGAATACCACAGCATAATGATGTGTCAGAAAAAAGAAATCGAATCCTGTTAAACATGGTTCGATCCATGATGAATTTTGCAAGTCTGCCGATCTTCTTTTGGGGATATGCACTCGAGTCGACTTGTTATATTTTAAATAAAGTTTTGAGTAAGTCTGCAAATAAAACATCGCATGAGATGTGGATAGGATGTAAGCCAGTACTCTCTCACCTTAGGGTTTGGGGATGTCCGGCTTATGTCAAATGTTTGAAAACTGATAAGCTTGGACCTAGATCAACAAATATCTATTTATAGGGTACCCAAAAAAGATCAAGGGGTATTACTTCTATCTTGCTGATGAACAGAAGGTGTTCGTCAGCAATAAGATAGTCTTTCTAGAAAAGGAGTTCTTTGAAGAAGGATCTAATGCCTCAAAGATTGAACTTGATGAAGTTCGATCGGTAGAAGAACTGACACAATCTAGTAGACCCATAGAGTCAGATTTGATTAGATCAAATCTAGAACCTGTTGTAGAAATATCTTTAAAGAGATTCGGTAGAGTACCACATCAATCGGATAGATACTATAATTTCTTGATCTGAGATGGTTATCCAATTGAACTCGATGAGAACAATAAGGATCCGATCATCTATATAGATGTGATGCAGAGGTTTGACTCCGATAAGTGGCTGAAAGCTATAAAATCTAAAATAGAGTCTATGAAGGTTGACGATGTATGGACATTAGTTAACCCACCTAAAGCGGTAAAACTTATAGGGTGTAAGTGGATCATCAAAAGGAAGAGGGGCACAAATGTGAAGGTGGAGACCTATAAAACCTGTCTGGTTGTCAAGGGTTACTGTCAGCATTATGGTATTGACTATAACGAGATATTTTTTCCTGTGGCAATGCTCAAATCCATTCGGATTATGCTTACGATAGCAGCACATCTGGACTATGAAATATGACAAATGGATGTGAAAATAGTCTTTCTAAATAGAGAGCTGGAAGAAGAGGTATATATAATATAACCTGAAGATTTTATATCCATAGATGAGTCTAAGGTGTGCAAACTTCAGAGATCCATTTACGGACTTAAGCAGGCATCTCGAAGTTGGAACATATATTTTGATAAAGTGATCAGAATATATGGCTTCATTAAGAATGGAGAAGAACCTTGTATATACAAGTGGGTTAATAACTCAGTGATAGTATTTCTTGTTTTGTATGTGGATGACATTCTCTTAATCAAAAATGACATCCTTACATTACAAGAAATAAAAGTTTGGTTGACATCATAGTTCTTCATGAAGGACTTTGGAGAAGCATCTTTCATCATTGGGATGAAAATCTATAGAGATAGATCTAAAAAATTTTTAGGATTATCTCAATCCACATACATTGATATTATGCTGAAAAGGTTCAGCATAGAGAATTTCAAGAAAGACTATCTTTCAATAGGCCAAGAAATTTCTCTCTCGAAGAGTGATTGTCCGACAACTCTTCAAGAGAGAGAGCATATGAGTAGAATTTTATATGCTTTGACAGTGGGGTCTATTATGTACGCCATAACAACTATATGATCGAACGTGGCATACTCACTAGGGATAGTGAGCAGATACCAGTCCGATCCAAGTGAGAACCACTGAAAGATCATAAAAATCACCCATAAGTATTTGAGAAATACTAAGGACCAGTGGCTTATCTATGGAGAATCTGACTAAAAACTTATGAGATTTACAGACTTCAATTTTCAATCAGATCATAACGACAACAAGAGTATGTTGAAATATATTTATATCCTGAACGGTTGAGTAATCTACTAGAAGAGTTCCAAGCAACACATTGTAGCCGACTCTACTTATGAGGCGAAATATATTGCGGCATCTGATGCTACAAAGGAAGCTATGTGGTTATGAAAGTTCATCAACGAGCTTGAAGTGGCACTCTTCCTTGATGGCTCCGTCTTATTGTACTACAACAGCACTAGCGCTATTGCTCAAGCAAAGGAACCGAAGTCACATCAGCGGATCAAGCATATTCTGCACCGCTACCACCTAATCTGGAAGATCGTGGATCGAAGTGACATCAAGCTTCAGAAGATCGACGGAAAGAAGAATCTGACTGATCTATTTACTAAAGCCCTCGATGTCAAGGAGTTTGAAGACTATAAATCAAAGATGGGTATACGATACTATACCGATTGGCTTTAGTCCCAGTGAGAATTATTGAAAATTGTGTCCCAAAGCCAACCGTCAGTCTGTTGATGGTTGAGCTTATCATTGTAATTATATATGAATTGTTGAATTAATAAATATTATTTAGTTTTCTCATCACTGTGTATATCTTATTTTGAACTCCTGTTATGTGATGAAGTCTTTAGGACTATTTGATCCGATATAGAAGGATATATCGTTTAGTCCTTAAACCTTAAGTTCACGATCAAATGATATACTATTATTAGGATGATAGCTAAATCAAGTATAGGTTGTTGTATGCCATGTACGTTGGTTATCCTCTTAACCAAGAAGTGTAGAGATACTGACATGGCATGCAAGTAAGATGTAGGAGTACATCTTACTAAATGTGACCAACTGCTGAGTACTCTACTATCAAGAGTAGCTCGTGAAGGATATGGGTATAAGTGTCCCTCCGACTTGAGATCATCATGATAACTTATAAGCAACTCACTATATTTTGATGCCAGACTACCTGAATTTTTAATTTAGTAATGAAAAATTTTTGAGCATAGTCAAATACTTATGAAGTCGGTGTGTGAGTCAAGATGGAATTGATCCCTCCGAATAAGTAGAAGTTAATGTATCAGTATGTTTCAATTCAATAAAATCTCAGCTGGAGTAATCTATGTGATGGATTTAAAAAATTAAAATACAATATGGATAACCGTATTAAGATTGACAGTTAAACCCTAGGTCACCTTGAGCATTGGATCAAAGGGATGAATTTTACGGTAACCATATGCCAATAGGTTCTTGAATGATGCTTTACAATCTTTCGATCTATCCGGACGTTGGGTATCATTGCTAGATAGTCACTTTGATTGGTATAGGAAGATTATTTCTATACTATCGATTTAGATTCGAACTAATGGAGTCACACTCAAAAGAAGTTTCCGACTGATCATATGACTGATTAACGATTAAGAATCATTCTAAGATAAAATAATCAATTCGATTGATGATTAACCCTATGTAAAAGTTACAATAAATCAATTCGCTAATTGTTAGTGAATTATAGGAGGATTGATTAGTAATTAAATTATTAATTAGCTTAATTTGATTGAGTATTGAGGTTTGGATCAAATCTAATTAAATTGGATTCAATTTGGTTTGACCTAATTAGGTTATGAGATGACCTAATCGCTAAGGGTGTTCAACTCCTAATTTGATCAGGTCTTAAGCTTGATTAATTTTTAATTTGATTAAGATTTAATCAAAGCTATGTGCTACCTAATTAGATTAGATTTAGTGATCCAATTGGCTCTAACCTAATTCGGTTGGGTTAAGAACCTAAATGGATGAGAAATCAATTTGAAATCAAATCCCTTGCACCTCCTTTCTTTGCGCCCTCTATTTTTTCATGCGAGAAATATTTTGCGTGAATTTTTTCTCATGCCTAAAAGCAATTCCACACCCACATCTGATCTCTTTTTGAATTAGGAATTGGTGTTGGGATTTGTATGTTGGAACATTCATGTATGTTTCAAAATTTTATTTTCTAAACATCACAGAAGAATAGTAGATTAAAATACTTTTAATCTATATCATGCATGCATAAAAATATAAATCATAAGAATCTACTTCATATGCTGAAATTGAATATGTGCTGAAATTTAATATGTGATCGAATCACATACCTGTTTCATAATTTTTTTCTTCAAATCTGGATCTGAAAGAGAAGAGACTCTCTCTTAGCCACGCAAAAATCCGATCTCTATGGATATCCACTCAGAATCAGCCTGGAACAGCCCTCTTAAGATTGAATTTTCTTCTCTAAGAAAATTCAGCCCGCGAATCTGAACGAAGTCTGGATCACGATCAACTCTTTGATCCTTTTTTTGATCTTCTTCTTCTCTTTGTTGCCCAGCTATGCAACCCAAGAGGGGGGGGGGGGGGTGAATTGGGTTTCTAAAAATTTAAACTTAACTTACAACTTATGAAGAATATTTAACAATATTAAAAAAAGTAAGGAGAGTGTAATTGATGCAAGGGTAATGGTTGTATGCAAAAATGCTAGAGAATAAAGAAGTTTAAAAGGAGAGCAATTAAGCACAACACAAATAAGAGGATTTATAGTGGTTCAGTGCCAACCTTGCACCTACATCCACTCTCCAAGCTCCTACTTGGGAATTCCAATCCACTAAACTGTATTCAACCTGAATGCACTCATCGAAAACTCTGACTCTAGCTATCCCAAGCTAGTCCACTT
Source organism: Elaeis guineensis (assembly GCF_000442705.2). Taxonomy (NCBI): domain Eukaryota; kingdom Viridiplantae; phylum Streptophyta; class Magnoliopsida; order Arecales; family Arecaceae; genus Elaeis; species Elaeis guineensis. The sequence continues at coordinate 56,369,573 of NC_026005.2, read as the reverse complement.
ATTTCTTGGGTACAAGCCAACACAATACAATCCGATTCAAGGTTCGGATCAACCTTTCTATATTTTGGAATCTTTCCAAAACAAAAATAATGACTCAAAAAGAGTATTACAGTTAACAGCACAGAAATACAAAAGAAGCTCTTTTAATGAGTGAATAAGGCATTAAATATACTTCACACAATTTGAAGAAAGCTCTTTCTAATTTTCTCAAGATGGTTGGAGACTTGAAGAGTTGGTGAACTTAAATTAAAAGCTTCTTGAACGCTTTAAGTGGGCTCTTGTTTAGGGCTGAAAAGTATGCTTGAAATCCTTTTTTAAAACCCTTCTCTTGTTTGATTTCCTCCTTTAAATCTCTTTATATAACTTCAAATAATGATGGAGAGTAATCTGGACTGAAATAGAGCTGTTAGAGCATATTAAATGGGCATTAAATATAATTGAAATGGATTAAAAACTAATCGTTGCAGAACTTTTCCGTCACAGGGGTCGACTCATAGGGTCGACTCATGCTCATGGGTCGACTCATAGGGTCGATCTCTGTGGAACAGAACAGAAAATGACTGTTCTGTAATTTTGGCCTACAAAGCAGTAGAGGTCGACTCATAGAGTCGACTCATACCAATGGATCGACTTATAGGGTCGACTCACAGAGAGTGCCAGCCAAAATTTCAGCGTGCCGTTCAGCTCTTTAAACCATGAGTCGACTCATGGGGTCGACTCAAAAATAAAAAATCTAATTTTCTTACAAAATATATTTTTAAAAATATAAAAAATTTTCTCCAGTAGACTGCACGTCTTTTGTTCTTGTTCTTGAGGCTTCTGAATCTGATATTGATGAAATTATGATTTTGCCCCTGAAATGCAATAAATCTTTTTTCAAGCCAAAATCATTAGTAATCCCGTCAAATACTTTATAATCATCAAAATTAATTCAAAGAGCAACAATCTTCTCCTTTTTGATGATGATAAAATACTTGAGCAAAAGCATATATAAAGCATTGAACATGAATTTCAAATTTATAAAGATGCATCACTTAAATATTATAGCCAAGTATTAGAACTAAATGCATCATAAGCAGTTTTAAGATAAATTTAAAATTTGATTATAAATTTAAAATTTACTTATAAATTTGAGATTTACTTATAGTTCAATCTGTATTGTTCTTATTGCACAATCTTGATTTTGATGTTTGGAATTTTTGCTCAATTTTATCAATCTTGGAATTTTTGCTCAATCTTATCAATCTTGATTCTCTACTCCTCCTTTTTGACAGCATTAATTGAGATTCTCTACTCCCCCTTTTCCTTTTCTTTGAGTATATTTTTTATTTTATTCCTTCCTTTTGATGGGATCAATTTAACTTCTTTAGCTTCCTTCTTTAATTGCTTGTTTTGTATTGCTTATTGTTTTACTCCCCCTCAACATAACAATCGTAAAAGATACATCAATTTGGTCATTGAAAAGATATTGCTATTCAAGTATGTCATAATATAAAAGTAATTCAAGTTGATCACATTCAGAGATATTCATTTGAAAGTCAAAGGGTATATATATTCAAAAGATCTTTGAGTACAAAGATGTTTTAATACATAAGTGTTGACTTAGAGTACTAAAGACATGGATAGAAACTATCCAAAAGTCAAACAGTCAACATTGCATTACATATTCTAGACAAAAACTAAAGAAAAGACTGACTACACTGGATCTAGTAGAGATCATGACTGGATGGATCGAAGTCTGATGAGTCAGAGATGGGGTGAGGAGATAAAGGATCACGACCATGGGCTCGACCTCGACCACGTCTGCCTCTGCCACGGGTAGAAGTGCCAGCACAAGTGGAGGGGTGAGAGGATCCTGAAGGCTGTGAAGCAAAGGACTGTGCTACAAGTGATAGTCTGATAGTGTCCAAAAGGTTTAAAGCTCTCGAAACAGATTGTAGCAGTGCAGTGAACTGAGTGGAAGCATGCTTATTAGAGCCCCTGATCTTTCTCCTCAGAAAATCAAAGCCACTCTCCAAGACTCTTCGCAGTCTGGCTACCTCCGTAGATAGGTTTGAGACCTCAGTGATGTCCTCATGTGGCTGTGGATGGGCCAGAGCTAGTACTTACCTCTGCAAGTCAAATACTCTATCAGTCAGTTTCACCACACAATCCTCAAGCTACTCGATGCGAACTGACTGATCAGAAATCATCTGGAACACAGTGGAGATGTGGGAGATCAGTGTCTGATCAGATACATCATGAAATATCGATCCCTGAGCAAAAGCTGAAGTACCCATCTGTCGAGATAGTATGAAAGCTACACGTTGAGATATCATCTCTATCTGATCATCAGCCAATCTGATCTCTGAGGGATGTGCTCTGCTATCCGACTGCTGGACTAGAGTGTGCCTCCTCGTAGACTCTGATGGTCCAGCCTCATGGTCAGAAACAAACTGAATGTCTGGAGATACAGCCCTGTGATCATGGAGAGGTGATGAAGATCCTTCCTCCTCTGCTTTGCCCTCAGCTCTCTCTTCCACACCCTTTGTCCAACCACCATCAGTCTTGAAAAATCCCATGTAGTGCAGAGTATGGCGGTTGATAGTGTCGGAGTGAGAAAGCCTAGCTACTGCCTCCCCCTTAAAGCTAACTCCAAACCTCCTGAATACTAAAGTGAGAGCCATACCAAAAGACAAATGTGCTTTGGACCTATTCAAGGTCTCTCTCATAGCTTTAATCATTAATGCCGAGAGGTTCAGGGGGGTTTGAGTAACAATATGATACATAATGCAGATGTCTAGGTCAGAGAGAAGATCATGTCTACCACTTCTAGGAAAGAATAACTTAGTTACCATTTGATGTAGTAGCCTCATCTCAATGGAAAGGATCTTGGCCTCTAATTTGTTTAGGCTTTCCATGAAGGTTCTTTCTAAAATCACATTAATTCCCTCCTCCTTAACTGGGAGTTTCATGTTTGTGTATCCCTCACAGGGTAAATGAAGAATTTCTCCCAAAAGCATAGGATCAAGGCTAATTTCTATACCCTTTACTGTGGATTTTACTATTTCATTGCTATAGCTCAAGTTCAGATAATCCCTAACAAGATCCACATAGGTATTTTCTTTAAGTGAGCAGTAGAATTTCCAACCTTGATCCTTAATTTTTGATCCTATAGAGAACCCTTCCTTTTCAAAAAGTCTGAAATCAATATTTTTGCTGGGCTCTACCTTCCTATAGGAGAGGAATATCTTACTGGGGCTTATTGGAGATCGAGATGTAGCTAGAGCAGATGCAGGAGTAGGGATTGAAGCTGACATGGTCTCGGTTGCCTATCTCTTCCGACGCACAGCCTCTTCCAACCCATGGACTGATTTTCTTCTTTATGGAAGCTTCATTTTCGAAGCCATTTCCATAACCAGAGCTAGCAAGGAACTTAGGAGATCAAATGTGTGGAGAGATAAAAGGTTTTTAGGGGAATGGTAAGGATTTTGGAGAAGAGGAGTGCCGATTTGGAGAAGACGGGTAGAGTCTAGGGCAAGCTCTACTCGCTCCAAATGACGAAGAAGAAAAGAGAGGAGCTTGGTTCCAAGAGGGCGATTGAGAGGGTGAGAGACGGAGGGAGGAGTTTTTGGGGAAGAACTTGGGTTTGAGGAAGAAGAGAGGGAGTCTTTTGGCTTGGTGGAAGGAAGAAGATGAGGAGTTGGGTCGGCTCAAGGGAGGTTTTTAACAAAAGAAAGCATCCGAAAGATTTGATCAAAAATTACAAGTTTACCCTAGGGTCGACCCTGGGGGTCGACTCATGGCATAGAAAAATTCAAAAAAAATGATGAAATAATTTCAAGAAAATTTGAAATGTTATGAGAAGAATGCATACTCAAAAATTGATTATGAGAATGATTATTTTGGATGATTGAGCTTAAAAGATGAGAATTAAGCTAAAAGAATTTTTGGTATTGATATCTTGGAATCAGAGAGACACCTAAGTAGATGAATCAAAGATTCTTAGTTCTCTCTTAATTTCATAAAATCTATCTTCACTTAAGGCCTTGATAAAGATGTCAGCTAATTATTTTTTAGTACAAACATAGTCAAGAATTATGTCTTTATTTTGGACATGTTCTCTTATGAAATGATGCCTGATTTCAATATATTTTGACCTAGAATATTGAATTAGATTTTTAGTGAGATTTATAGCACTAGTGTTATCACATCTTATGGGAGTTTCATTAAGTTTAATACCAAAATCTTCGAGTTGTTGCTTAATTCACAAGATTTGAGCACAACAACTTCCGATTGCAATGTATTCGGCCTCGGCCGTAGACAGTGCTATCGAATTTTATTTCTTGCTAAATCAAGAGATTAGGTTAACTCCAAGAAATTGGCAAGTTCCACTAGTACTTTTTCTATCTAATTTACATCCAGTAAAATCGACATCTGAATATCCTATTAGGTCAATTAATGAGTCCTTAGAATACCATAATCCTAGAGTTTGTGTACCATTTAAATATCTAAGGATTCTTTTAACAGCATTCAAGTGTGATTCTTTTGGATTTGATTGAAATCGAGCACACAGGCAAACACTAAACATGATATCAGGTCTACTAGCAGTTAAATATAATAGAGAACCAATCATGCCTCTATAAAATTTTAAGTCTACACTCTTACCTTCTTCATCCTTGTCGAGCTTACATGTTGGGCTCATGGGTGTGCCAATTGGTTTGGAGTTCTCTATTCCAAATCTCTTAAGTAATTCTCTTGTGTATTTGCTTTGGGTGATAGAGATTTCTTTCTTTATTTGTTTGATTTGGAGTTCGAGGAAGAATGTAAGTTCTCCCATCATGCTCATCTCGAACTCCTCCTGCATGAGCTTTGCAAAATCTTGATAAAGAGTTTCATTAGTAGACCCAAAAATAATGTCATCAACATATATTTGTATAATTAATATATCATTTTAATTTTTTTTAATGAAAAGTGTTGTGTCTACATTTCCTCTTGAAAATCTATTATTAATTAAAAATTTGCTTAACCTTTCATACCAAGCCCTGGGTGCTTGTTTCAAGCCATATAGAGCTTTATTTAATTTAAAAATATGATTGGGAAAAGCATGATTTTCAAAACCTGAGGGTTGTTCTACATAGACTTTTTCAGCAATATATCCATTTAAAAAGGTACTTTTGATATCCATTTGGAATAATTTAAATTTCATAACGCAAGCATATGCAAGTAGAAGTCTAATTGCCTCTAATCTAGCAACAGGTGCAAAGGTCTTATCAAAATCAATTCCTTCTTCTTGATTATAACCTTTTGTAACTAATCTTGCCTTATTTCTTATCACATTTTTATGTTCATCCAATTTATTTCTATATACCCATTTTGTGCCAATTATTGAGTAGTTTTTAGGTCTTGATACTAAGGTCCATACATTATTTCTTTCAAATTGATTAAGTTCTTCTTGCATTGCATTAATCCAATTATAATCTTTTTCAGCTTCGTCTATAGTTTTAGGTTTAAGATGAGAGACAAAAGCACAATGATTGAATGTATCTTTAAGAGAAGAACGAGTTCTTACCCCATGTGTAGGATCACCAATGATTAGTTCCTTGGGATGATTGTGATCATACCTCCATTCTTTAGGTAGATTGTTTGTACCTTGAGGTTGTTCTTGTCATTCTTCACCTTCCTCATCTTGTTTGTCTTCATGTTCTTCATCATCTTGAATTGTTGAATCTTTTAGAGTGATCTCCTTCATCCCCTCTATAAGAGGATCTGCATCATCAAAACCTTCATTCTTCCTGGAAGGAAGATCGTTAGTTTCATCAAAGACAACATGTATTAACTCCTCTACTACTAAGGTTCTTTTGTTAAAAACTCTAAAAGCTTTACTAGAAGAGGAGTAACCAAGAAAAATTACTTCATCAGATTTTGCATCAAACTTTTCTAGTCTTTCTTTACCATTATTTAACACAAAACATCGGCAACCAAAAATATAAAAATATGCAATATTTGGTTTTCTTCCTTTCCAAAGCTCATAGGGAGTTTTCTTTAAAATTTATCTAATTAAAGCATGATTTAATATGTAACATACTGTGTTAATAGCTTCCATCCAAAAGTATCTTAGAAGATTGCTTTCACATAGCATGGTACGGGCCATTTCTTCAAGGGTTTTATTTTTTCTTTCTATCACCACATTTTGTTGGGGTGTCCTAGGTGCTGAAAAATTATGGCCTGTTCCTTTTTCATCACAAAACTTTTTAAAATCTTAATTTTCAAATTTGATTTCATGATCACTTTGAATATTTTGAATTAAAAAACCTTTCTCATTTGTGACTTTTCGATAAAATTTAGAGAAAACTTGAAAAGTTTCATCCTTGTGTGCCAAAAAGAAAATCCATGTAAAACAAGAGAATCATCAATAATTACAAAATCATACCGTTTTCCTCCTAGACTAGTAGTTCTAGTAGGTCCAAATAAATCCATATGCAATAGTTCTAATGGCCTAAAAGTTGAAACAATATTTTTAGATTTGAATGAAACTCTTGTTTGTTTACCTAGTTGGCATGCATCACAAATTCTAATCCTTTTCAAAATTTAATTTGGGTAAACCAATAACCAATTCCTTCTTAATGAGTTTTGAAAATGAGTTCATGCTAATATGTGCAAGCCTACGATGCCAAAGCCAACTAGTTTCATTAATCTTGGCATTCAAGGATACTAGACATTGCATGTTTATTTTGGATAGATCATTCAAATCTACCATATAAACATTGCCATGTCTATGCCCAATAAATTTAATGCCTTCATTAATAGGACTAGTTACAATGCAAACAGAAGACTCAAAAATAACTTTATATCCTTTATCACAAAATTGACTGATGCTTAATAAATTATGTTTTAAACCATCTACTAACAAAATATTTTTAATAAACTTGGAGGGAGTGATACCAATGTTACCTATACCGATGATCTTTTCTTTACCATTGTCTCCAAAGGTAACCATCCCTCCATTCTTAGCATCAAGTGTGATGAATTGGGATTCATCACCAGTCATGTATCTCGAGCATCCGCTATCAAGATACCATTTTCGGTTTGCTCCTTGGGATGCTAGACACACCTGCAAGCAAAAGTCAAGTTTTTACTTTAGGTACCCAAGCTTTCTTGGGTCCTTTTTGGTTAGTCACAATGGTTCCTTTGGGAACCCATATTTTCTTTGCATTAGAATTTAAGAAATTGTTAGAGAGATAAGTGTACAACTTGTGACCTACTTTACCACATTTGAAGTAAGTAATGTTTGAAAACTTATTGTTTGAAGAGTTTACATAGATATTTTTTAGAAATTTTTATTTCTTTAAGGGGTTGTAACCAAGACCAACCTTATCATAAACAATCTTTTGATTTTCAAGAATCATATTAAGTTTATTAGAACTTAAAGTAAATTTTTTAACTATTGGTTTTAGCTTGGTAATTTCATTCTTTAAGTTCAGATTTTCTTGAAGCAAGGTAGATTTTTCATTTGAAATACTCTCATTTTATTTTAGTAGAGATTGATTCTTTGATTTTAACTCTTTGTTCTTTACCCCTAGCTTTTTTAGTTCATCAATTAAATCAGAAAAAGTTTCATGAAGTTCTTCAAAGGTAAAGTCAACAGGAGTTGAAGAGTTTACCTCATTTTCATGTGCCATAAGGCACAAGTTGGCTTGTTCAGTTGAGTCTTCTTCTTCGGAGCTTGACTCATCACTTCTACTCCAAGTAGCCATCATGGCCTTCTTCTTGTACTTCGTGGGATCCTTCTTTAGTTGTGGGCATTCAGACTTAAAATATCTCAGTTTCTTGCATTCGTAACAGATAAAGGATTGGTCTTTATCCTTTTCTTTGCTATATTCTCCTTTTGTGGGTGGCCTCTTCCTCATTCCTTGTTTTCTTTTCTTCAAAAATTTCTTAAACTTTCTAGTAATGAGAGCCATTTCTTCATCCTGCTCTTTATTTTTCGTATCATCAGTTTCTTCATTAAGTTGAGCCATGGATTTGAGGGCAATTGTCCTCTTCTTTTTGACTTCTTCTTCTTGGTATTGTTTCATGCTCAACTCATGTGTCATCAGTGATCCTAGAAGCTCTTCCAAAGGTAGAATGTTTAGATCCTTGGCTTCTTAGATGGCGATCACTTTGGCTTCCCAAGTTTTTGGTAATGACCTAAGAATCTTCCTCACGAGGTCACTATTAGAATAAGACTTACCAAGACTTTTCAGATCATTTATAATATTAATAAAATGGGTAAATATTTCAGTTATAGATTCATCATGCTCCATTTTAAAAAGTTCATATTTATGCACGAGCATGTTAATTTTAGATTCTTTCACTTGATTGGTTCTTTCATGAGTTACTTCTAATCTATCCCATATTTTCTTAGTAGACATGCATGTTGAAATACGATTGAATTTATTAGCATCTAGTGCACAATATAAAATATTCATAGCTTTAGCATTTAGTTGGGCCATTTTCTTATCAATCTCATCCCAATCTTTTTCGAATTTAGCTGATTCCACACCATCAATAATTTTAGTGGGTGTGTGAAGGCCATTTACTATGATACTCCACATATCATAGTCGAGTGCTTGAATGAAGATTTTCATCCGAGCTTTCCAATAGGTATAGTTGGACCCATTGAAAAGTGGAGGTCGGTTAGTGGACTGCCCCTCGGCTAGAGAAGTGCCAACTTGAGTTGCCATAGATCTTTAGCTCTTTGATTGGTTAGATCAAAGTAGGGCTAGAGCACCGGACTCTGATACCACTTGTTGTCCAGCTATGCAACCCAAGAGGGGGGTGAATTGGGTTTCTAAAAATTTAAACTTAACTTACAACTTATGAAGAATATTTAACAATATTAAGAGAAGTAAGGAGAGTGTAATTGATGCAAGGGTAATGGTTGTATGCAAGAATGCTAGAGAATAAAGAAGTTTAAAAGGAGAGCAATTAAGCACAATACAAATAAGAGGATTTATAGTGATTCGGTGCCAACCTTGCACCTACATCCACTCTCCAAGCTCCTACTTGAGAATTTCAATCCACTAAACTGTATTCAACCTGAATACACTCATCGGAAACTCTGACTCTAGCTATCCCAAGCTAGTCCACTTATTTTTTGGATACAAGCCAACCCAATATAATCCGATTCAAGGTTCAGATCAACCTTCCCACATTTTGAAACCCTTCTAAAATAAAAATAATGACTCAAAAAGAGTATTACAGTTAACAGCACAGAAATACAAAAGAAGCTCCTTTAATGAGCGAATAAGGCATTAAATATACTTTACACAATTTGAAGAAAGCTCTTTCTGATTTTCTTAAGGTGATTGGAGACTTGAATGAGCACTTGAGGAGTTGGTGAACTTGAATTAAAAGCTTCTTGAACGCTTTAAGTGGGCTCTTGCTTAGGGCTGAAAAGTATGCTTGAAATCCTCTTTTAAAACCCTTCTCTTATTTGATTCCCTCCTTTAAGTCTCTTTATATAACTTCAAATAATGGTGGAGAGTAATCTGGACTGAAATAGAGTCGTTAGAGTACATTAAATGAGCATTAAATATAATTGAAATGGGTTAAAAACTAGCCATTGTGGATCTTTTCCGTCATAGGGGTCGACTCATAGGGTCGACTCATGCTCATGGGTCGACTCATAGGGTCGACTCATGCTCATGGGTCGACTCATAGGGTCGACCTCTGTGAAACAGAATAAAAAATGACTGTTCTGTAATTTTAGCCTACAAAGCAGCAGAGGTCGACTCGTAGGGTCGACTCATGCCAATGGGTCAACTCATAGGGTCGACTCACAGAGAGTGCCAGCCAAAATTTCAGCATACCGTTCAGCTCTTTAAACCATGAGTCGACTCATGGGGTCGACTCAAAAATAAAAAATCTGATTTTTTTATAAAATATATTTTCAAAAATGTTAAAATTTTCTCCAGTAGACTGCACGTCTTTTGTTCTTGTTCTTGAGGCTTCTGAATCAGGTATTGATGAAATTATGATTTTACCCATGAAATGCAATAAATTTTTTTTCAAGCCAAAATCATTAGTAATCTCCTCAAATACTTTGTAATCATCAAAATCAATTCAAGGAGCAACACTCTTCTTTTCTAACATTTCTTTCCTTTAATATGCTGCTACCAAGCACCAGGAACCAGCATAAGAGGTGGACACCCAAGGCCCTTTTGGGCGTGAAGAAGAGGGACGCCTAAAGGAGGGGACGTGTGGACGTCCAAGGGAGAAGAGAGGGAGAGAGGAAGAGAGGGCATGGGATCTTCTAAAGGGGCATGGGGCATGCATGTTTGGATGCCTAGGGACCTTAGGGGAGGCCCCTTTAAACAGACATAAGGATTGAATCCTATTCAATCTCAAACAAGCTCTTAATACAAGTCCTACTTGCATTAGGTTTCCTAATAACTTAAGTTATCCAATTTCCTTTAGGAATTCTATTAGGTGCCAACTCTTGGAACCCTTACACCCACAAATCACACCCTCTTTTGCACCTAAGAGACACCCCATAAAGGGTCTACATGCCCTCTAAAGATGGGACACATCCAACTTGATCAAATTAAGGTGGCACCCCAACTTAACCATCAAGGAAATTAATTAGGGACTTGCACCCTTAATTCTTATGATCTAAAATTTAGGCATCTAATAATTGGAGCCTAATGAATCTAATTCATTTAGGTTATTAGCAAGTAATTAAGTTTGAATTATCTTATCAAATAAAAAATTTAGATATAAAGAGAAAATTGGATCCAACCAAGTTCTAGCAAGGTTACCTTGAACCCAATAGGATTTCTCTAAACCTAATTGACACTTCATAAGTCCAATTACTTATTCCAGGTCTAATCTCTTTGTTGTGTGACCCCATAAGTTCAATTCTATCAGATAGTGAGATATACAATAATCTCTATCAAAGTATCATTGAAACTCTTTTCAATGGATCAGAACAATTTCACTCTAACTCATCAAGGATTGTCAATCCAGAACAATCCTAGTGAGCTCTCACAATCCACCAGTGACACCTAGCAGTATGTAGTGGTAATCCAGTAGAACCGAAGTGAATCTTAAGGTGTAGTTAACATATAATTCAGTCTCTCTATCGTGAGTCCCAACTAGATGGCAGGTCATGGATAAATCATCAAACCTCATCATTAGTCATATGATAGATTCGATCAGCTCAAGTCTAATTATGATTTCTATGAAAATTTTTTTCCATCAATCACACTGCTGTGGCCACAGACTCTCGGACTTAACCTCTCAAATTTTATAGGACTACTTCTCTCTATCAAGGTCCATAGATCTCATCTTGATGCGCACCCTACTCCTACAGTGGACCAACTATCGCCAACATCTACTACAAAGACTCATTGAGACCCATGTTTATATGTTAGTCAAACTCCAGCAATCTCACTGTGAGTAATCATACCACCTCAGGTCAAAGAATCATTCACACAACTACAGTATCGAGACAATCACTCATGATTGAATAGAAATTCAAATGATCTCTCGTATGGTCACGCTCAGTACTAATTATTCTCTAATAACTATCCGCACTCATCGTCTAGTGTCTCTATATGTAGATTAAAGAGTCATCTATCCCGAAGGAAGCAATCTATACATCGGTCTATCCAGATTGATCACCATCCTCATGATAATTCTATGATCGGAAGTATTTAAGAATTAAATACATGTCTCTAATTCTCAATACTTTAAGAATATGTATCGAAAGTTAATTCCATTGATAATTCAAAGACACATCACACTTGAATGAAAAATAAACTTGTCCTTTTATTGATCAAATTAATGTATTAAGTACAAAATTATGTCTTAGATTTATTACAATGTGTCAGCCATATTGACTTCTAGGACATACATCTAATAATCTCCTACTTGGACTAAAGCTAATTGGCCACTAATTTAAGTCCCATCTTCTCAAAGTGGACTTCTATTTTTGACTGGCTTAATTATTTTATCAGCGAGTCTGTCACATTATCTGCAGAGTCTACTTTTCATACCTCGACATGTTTCTTTTCGAGGTAGCCGCGTATGATATGATACCGTCGCTCGATGTGCTTAAATTTTTTATGAGATCTCGGCTCCTTAGCAAGTGCTATAGTTCCATTATTGTCGCAGTAAAGTGGTATGGCATCCGATGTCATAATCTCGAGTTTCGTAATAAATTTTGTGAACCAGAAGTCTTCCTTTGCAGCATCCGAGGCAGTGACATACTCAGCCTCTATGGTCGAATCCACTATGATGGATTGCTTGAAACTCTTCCAACTGACTGCATCACCATTGCAAATGAATACATATTCTGATGCAGACTTTCTATCATCAAGATCAGATATGAAGTCTGAGTTAGTATACCCCTCAACTTGAAACTCAAAACCTCCTCCAAAGATCAAAAATAAATCTTTAATTCTTCTCAAGTACTTAAGGATGTTCTCTATAGCTATCTAGTGCTCTTCATCTAGATTCGACTGAAACCTGCTCGTGACACTTATAGCAAGGGCAATATCAGGTCGAGTACATAGCTTGGTATACATGAGGTTTCCTATGGCTGAGGCATAAGGAATGCTACTCATGTCCTGAACTTCCTCAGATGTGGTCAGACACATCATTTTAGATAGATTAATATCATGCCTAAGAGGCAAAAGTCCTCTTTTAGAGTTTTCCATGATGAACCTCGTCAGCACCTTCTCTATATACAGCTTTTGTGACAGGCCTAGCATCCATTTAGATCTATCCCTATAGACCTTTATTTTGAAAATATAAGATGCTTCCTCAGAATTTCTTGGACAACCATCTTTTGACCATGGTCAGCATGAGAATATTATTCCTAATGAGGAGAATATCATCCATGTACAATACGAGGAATATTATTGCGCTCCCACTGATCCTTTTGTATACACATGGTTTCTCTTCATTTTTTATGAAATCAAATGATTTGATCACCTCATCAAAATGATGGTTCCAACTCTGAGAAGCTTGCTTTAATCTGTATATAGATCTTTGCAACTTGCAAACTCTGTGATCACCATCACCAGATGTGAAACCCAAAGACTGCTCCATGTAGATATCTTCCTCAAGATATCCATTTAGGAAAGCAATTTTCTCATCTATTTACCAGATTTCATAATCATAATAAGCTACAACAGCAAGTAGAGTGCGGATGGATTTCAGTATTGCTACGGGCGAGAAGATTTTTTGATAGTCAATGCCCTCGCGCTGACTATAATCTTTTACCATAAGTCTAGCTTTATAGGTCTCTACCTTACCATCGGCACTTATTTTCTTTTTATAGATCCATTTATACCCAATAGATACAATATCCTTAGATGGATCCACTAAGGTCCATACTTTATTCGAGTATATGGAGTCAATTTCTGACTTCATCGTATCTAACCATTTCTCAAAATTGATGTCAGACATCATCTCGTCAAAGGTATTAGGATCATCACCATGATCCTTATCTCCCATAAAGAATATTTTTTTTACTTTTTCTATAAGCATACTCATGTACCTTTTAGGAGGTCTGAAGATCCTGCTAGATCTACAAAGTGGTAGAGGAACATCAACTACTGGCTCATGAGTAATAGATTCTTGAGGATCTATAGCTTTTTGCTCTTCAGAGACCTTCTCTTTGAGCTCAACTAACCTCCCACTGCCACCATCCTTGATAAACTATTCTTCTAGAAATATAACATTCCGACTCACAATCATATTATGGTCTTATGGAAAGTAGTAGTATCCCATAGATTCTTTTGGATATCCTATGAAATGAGCTATTACAGATCTATCCTCTAATTTATCAGTTATCTGTCTCTTGACATAGGTTGGACATCTCCAAATCTTAAGATAATCTAGACTCGGCTTCTTACCGTATCATATCTCAAACGGTGTGGTAGGAACGGACTTTGATGGAACACTATTCAATAGGTGAATGACGATTAATAAGGCATGTCTTCAAAGATATAAGGGTAGATCAGTGAAGTTCATCATGGACCTGATCATATCCAATAAGGTTCTGTTCCTCCTTTCGGATACCCCATTGAGCTGAGGTGTTTCAGAAGGAGTCCATTGAGAGACTATGCTGCTATCCTTAAGATATCTCAAAAATTTTTGACTAAGATATTCACCTCCTTGATCAGATCGAAGAATCTTAATGGGTTTACCAGTTTATTTTTCTACTTCACTTCTGAATTTTTTAAACTTTTTAAAGGCTTCAGACTTGTGTTTCATCAGATACACATACCCATACCTAGATAGATTATTGGTAAAGGTAATGAAGTAGATGTAACCATCCTTGACCTATACATCAAATGGCCCACACATATCGATGTGTACCAGAGTAAGTAACTCAATGGTCCTTTTCTCATGTCCTACAAAAGATAACTGGGCCATCTTTCCTCGAAGGCAGGATTCATAAGCTGGATACGATTCTAGGTTAAGAGAGCTAAGGATCCCATCTTTTTTTAATTTTTTTATCCTGTCCTTTTCAATGTGGCCTAGTCTATGATGTCACAAGTATTTCTAGTTAATTTTATCTCTGGATCTTTTTTGACCTATGGCACTCATTTTTTTCTCGTTTAAATTCACATTTGCATCAACATACAAGTGATATAGACTATCAATTAAAAAATCTCATATAATTAATTTATTTCATAAATAAATAAAATAAAAATTTTTATTAAAATTAATTTTAAAACCTTCCTGTGCTAGCACAAACACGAAAATCAAATTTCGACTAGCTACAGGAGCAAAATAACAATCTTTTAAATCTAATCTAAAATCAGACGGTAGTCGAAGAGGATAGGTACCAACGACTTCTGTAATAACTTTTGCTCCATTATTGATCTGTAAGATCATGTCACCTTTCCTCAACCTCCTACTTTCTATTAGACCCTGCATTGAGGTATATATATGAGTACACGAGCCAAAGTCTAATATCCAACTAGAAGTAGAAGAAACTATAATGTTAGATTCAATTATGAGCATACCTTCTGAAGGTTTATCACTCTTTTTGATCTTTAGGCTCTCCAGATAAAATAGACAGTTTCGCCTCCAGTGGCCTTCAGCATCATAGTGGAAATATTTTTTCTTTACTTCAGCCTTCTTTGGAACATCCTTCTTTGACTTACTTTCTTTCTTCTGCTTCTTAGCGGATTTAGTCTTCTTCTTTTCAGTAGACTTTCTCTTGAAAAAAATTTGCTCCACAGCGAGAACAGTGCCCCTTGAACTCTTCAAAGTTCCTTCCATAGTGACCAATATATTGACCAGTTCAGGTATAGTGCAATCAAGTTTGTTCATATGAAAATTTATAATAAATTGACTATATAAACTCGTAAGAGATTAAAAGATCAGATCTATCTATAATTTCTTTTGTATTTCAAGCCTGAGCTTTCCAAGCTTCTCAATATCCTTGATCACTGTCATATAGTGCTCATGGACAGACTGTCCTTCACATATTTTCAAATTAAAAAGTCTCTTGGATACTTCGAAGCATACTGTATGACTCTGCTCACCATATAACTCTTGCAGGTGAGTTATCATAGCCCTAGCAGTGGGCATATGCTCATGCTGGCTTTGCAACTCGTTTGACATAGATTCCAGCACATAACACTTAACCCGACTATCTTTATCTGTCTATTTTTTAAAAGCAGTTCTTTGGTCGACAGTAGGACGGTTTGGTAATACTATAGATTTTTGATCGAGTATATGACTTAATTTTTCTGAAGTCAGGATAATCTTGAGATTTTTGAGCCAGTCTTTGTAATTAGTTTCAATCAAATGATTGGTTTCAAAGATGCAGGCTAGAGGATTTGAGACTGACATTATTTAACTGTAAGAGTAGAGATTCAAGTTCGACTTTTATACTTTATTTTTAGAGACTTTAAGATACAAATAATGACTTTCACTAATTTTTTAGATCACTCCACTCTCTGAGTGAGAAATAAAAATCCTAACGTGATAAAAGATTCCTAGTGGGTGCTGCGGTCCCACTGATACCATGCACCTCACTTAACAATTATTGGTAACATGCACACCGATACGTAGGCAACTCTTTGCCCAAATGCTTCTCTAAGCATGTTGCAGCGACTTGGTCTCTAAGTCATGTGGGCTCACCTAACAGTTATTGACCACACTCTTTAGTTAAGCCTGACCCACCATTCACAAGTAGGTGTAAGGCCATTATTGAGTCCCTCACCTAATAGTTATTGGGCCCAACCTCATCTTACCCTAGAGTAACTCTTTGCTAATAGAGTGGTTGTATATTCTCGATGTAACTGAACCACTATAACTAGCTGAGAACAATCAACACCAATAGCACGTCCGCACATCTACAATGGTGGAAGACCTATAGACTTAATATTTATGAGAAAGTTTAGGTTTAGATCATATCTAATCAGTCATCATATGACCGATCTAATTGGCATGGGCTAAACCAAAAATGCCAAGTAACCCAATTGAAGACTCAATCTTTCAAATTGGTCAGGTTAGTTGAGATCAGTGGGGGTCCTCCCATTGCTTTCCTTAGAAACCAATAAATTGATCAAGTCAGCGAACGAAATCAATTAAATAATCACATCTCAATTATTTGCCTTAGATACTAATAGGTCAATTGGTCCAAAAGGGTTAACTCAAGCAAATCAGGCTCAAACCATTGAGCCAAATTAGATCTTTAGGTTAATCGATTCTACATATGGGATTCAATCAATTTGATCAACAATAATTATATGATCATTTAACTTGATTGATCTAACCCTAATCAATACTTGACTCAATTTGATCAATTATTTAATCGAATTAAACCTATATGATTCAAATCAAAAATTCTAGATGTAATCTTATTACATAACTTAATTTTTGATTTTTTCATAACCAAAACCCTTATGCACAAACATAAATTTCAGATTCTAAAACTAAATTTTAGATCTAAATTTTTTACATGAAAGATAAATTTTAAATCATGAAATTAATTTTTATATTTAACATACAAACATTTATCTCATATATGTATGAAAAATTCAGATCTAAATAAAATTCAGATCAATACATGATATCATATATCTCATATACTAATCATGGATTACATCAAAAATAAATTTTATGACCTAAATATGTAATCACGTATTTCATATATGAATCATGAATCAGATCAAATAAAATTTTAGATTTATACATGCATTTACATATCATGTGAACATGAAATAGAAACCGTTGATCTAGATCAAAATTCAGATCTATGCATGCTTAGACATATCAACTATATGTTCTAAAATTAAATCTAAAATTAAATTTTAAATTTAAAAATTTATCTATATATCTCATGAATCAAGAAAAAATTAGATTTTAAAACTCTTTTCAAAATATGTATGTTAATTTCATGCAGATGAAACCCATGGCTCTGATACCAATATTGAGATTTTTATGTTGGGGCATGCATACATATTTCAAAATTTTATTTTTTAAACATCATAGTAGAATAGTAGATTAGAATACTTTTAATCTATATTATGTATGCATAAAAACATAAACTACAAGGATCTACTTTATATATTAAAATTGAACATATGCTGAAATTGAACATGTGATCGAATCACATACCTGTTTTGTAATTTTTTCTTCAAATCTAAATCTGAAAGAGAAGAGGCTCTCTCTTAGCTATGTAAGTACTCAGCCTCTATGGATATCCACTCAGAATCAACTTGAAACAGTCCTCTTAAGATTGAATTTTCTTCTCTAAGAAAATTTAGCCTGCGAATCTGAACGAAATCTGGATTGTGATCAACTCTTTCATCCTTTCCTTGATCTTCTTTTTCTCTTCTTTTCTAACCTTTCTTCCCTTGAATACGCTTCTACCAAGCACTAGGAACCAGCACAAGAGGTGGATGCCCAAGGCCCTTTTGGGCATGAAGAAAAGGGATGCCCAAAGGAGGGGATGTGTGGACATCCAAGGGAGAAGAGAGGGAAAGAGGAAGAGAGGGCGTGGGGTCTTCTAAAGGGGTGTGGGGCTTGCTGGTTTGGATACGTAGGGACCTTAGGGGAGGCCCCTTTAAATAGATATAAGGATTGAATCCTATTCAATCTCAAACAAGCTCTTAATATAAGTCCTACTTGCATTAGGTTTCCTAATAACTTAAGTTATTCAACTTCCTTTAGGAATTCTATTAGGCACCAACTCTTAGAGCCCTTGCACCCACAAAATCATACTCTCTTTTACACCCAAGGGACACCCCATAAGAGGTCTACATGCCCTCTAAAGATGGGACACGCCCAGCTTGATCAAATCAAGGTGGCGCCCCAACTTAACCATCAAAAAAATTAATTAAGGACTTGCACCCTTAATTCATATGATCCAAAACCTTAGGCATCCAACAATTGAAGCCCAATAAATCTAATTCATTTAGGTTATTAGCAAGTAATTATGTTGAAATTATCTTATCAAATAAGAAATTCAAACATAAAGAAAAAATTGGATCCAACCAAGTACTAGCAAGGTTACCTTGAACCCAATAAGATTTCTCTAAACCCAATTGATACTTCATAAGTTTAATTACTTATTCCATGTCTAATCTCTTTATTGTGTAACCCCATAGGTTCAATTCTATCTGGTAGTGAGATATACAATGATTTCTATCAAAGTATCATTGAAATTCTTTTCAATGGATTAAAGCAATTTTACTCTAACTCATCAAGGATTATCGATCCAGAATAATTCTAGTGAGCTCTCACAATCCACCAGTGATACCTAGCAGTATGTAGTGGCAACCCAATAAAACTGAAGTGAACCTCAAGGTATAGTTAACGTATGATTCAGTCCCTCTATCGTGAGTCCCGACTAGATGGTAGGTCATAGATAAATCATCAAATCTCATCATCAGTCATATGATAAATTCGATCGGCTCAAATTCAATTATAATTTTTATAAAAAAAATTTTTCATCAATCACACTACTGTGGCCATAGACTCTCAACTTAGCCTCTCAAATCTCATAGGACTACTCCTCTTTATTAAGATCGATAAATTCCATCTTGATGTGCACCCTACTCCTACAGTGGACTAACTGTCGTCAACATCTACTATAAGAGCTCATTGAGACTCATATTTATTTATCAGTCAAACTCCAGCAGCCTCACTGTGAGCAACCATACCACCTCAGGTCAAAGGATCATTCACACAACTACAGCGTCGAGACAATCACTGACAATTGAATAGAAATCTAAGTGATCTCTCATATAATCACGCTCAGTACTAATTATTTTCTAACAACTACTCACACTCATCATCCAGTATCTCTACACTATAGACTTAAGACTCAGCTATCCCGAAAGAAGCAATCTGTGCATCGATCTATCTGGATTGATCATCGTCCTTATGATGATCCTATGATCGAGAGTATTTAGAAATTAAATATATATCTTTAATTTTCAATATTTTAAAAATATATATCGAAAGTTAATTCTATGGATGATTCAAGGATACATCACACATAAATAAAAAATAAACTTATCCTTTTATTGATCAAATCAATGTATTAAGTATAAAATTATATCCTAAATTTATTATAATCTGTCAGTCATATTGGCTTCCAGGATATACATCTAACAATTGGTTGGTTTAAATTTGAGTTCAAATGAATTTGAATTTGAATGAAAACCTAGAGTCCAAATTAAGTTGGACTCTTCTCTTCATGCCACCACCTTTCTCCATGTACAAAGTATTTTTGCATGAGATTTTTTATGCCATTCTGATGCTAGTCAACCACTTTCTGTATTTTTAAGAAGAAGATAAAATTTAGTTCAAAATTTAATTTAAATTTAATTTGAATTGAAGATAAGGATCAACCAATATTTGAAATTGAATCGAAACTATCTCTTTCTTATCCTTATCTTCCATGAGATGCCACCTTTAAGAAGGGATCAATTTTATGCAACCAAAAGAGAGATTTTTGGTATGAAAAACCTCAGAGTTGGAGCATGAAAAGTTGAGAGGGGGTTGGGCTTCCGTGTGTGAGAAATAGAGGAAGTGATCTTCCTCTTGGGCGTGAGATGTAGGGTGGGTTCTAGGATTTCAACTCTAGATTTTATGAGAAGAAAAATATATAAGTGAGTCTTGTTCAATCTCTCATACCACCATCTCTTTGTAAAGCTTCATCTTCTGATCTAGAGGAGTCCAAAAGATCCGAAGAAAGAAACTTGGATCAGCCATCCAGAGCCTTCGACACAAGCTAGCACTCCTACAAAAGAAGATCCGATCGAGCTTCGAGTGGATGATCTGTAGAGGTCAGACGATCTGTGTAGCTATTCAACATTAGTGAGAGCTTCATACCATATCTATCAGTAGCAGAGATCATCAACCCATGAAAAGATGTTGAGTTCTGAACTCAATCGATGTGATCTAAAGATTAGATCAGATTTAGGATATTGATGTGATCGATGTAGTTTTTTATTTTATATCAGATTTTATATATAAATTTTTCATATCATAGATCCTTAACGATAGTTTAGATCTGATCCAAGGTATGTTTAGAAGATTAAAGTATTGAATATTTTATTTATCTGCTGTAAAATTTTAAAAATATATGCTTTGAACTATCCATTTCCCTTCATCTGTATCGTCTGGAGCACTAGATAATGTCTTAAGTACTTAAGCTACCTAATTTAAGATCTCCACCATCCCAACCTTGTGATGTGAACTTATTCTCAACCACCATATCAACAAATGACTCCAAATCCTTTTTCGACTCATAGACCTTAGCATATGTGCACTCCATATTTCTAGTTGTGTTCCCTATGGTATTGTTAAGATAAGATGAAGACTTGGAAATCCAACATCCAAAATTACAAAAATAAATAAATAAATAAGTAAAAAATCTACTTGATCACCATAGAATTGCGGTCAATCAGCTCATGTGATGGATCTACTGGATTGATCGAGCTCGATTGGCCTTCTCGGTTTAAGGCAGTTGACCACCTCAAGTGGGCTAGTCGACCGTGTGATCCATATCATGCCCAAAAGGTCGACCGATTCTCCTAAGGTAGTTGACTGCATTATATCAAGATGGGCAGTTGAGCCCGATCGATCTGACCGATCAACCATCATTCCAAAATGGTCTGATCAATCAGACCCTTGAGGTGGTCAATAGCCATAAACCAAGACCGATGGTCAAGCCCAATTGATTCGGTCAGTCAACCACCATTGTCTTGTGAAAGGAATATGCCCTATAAGCCAATCAAAATGTGTAATTTGATGGATATTCTTTTGTCTCCCGACAACTCATGTACTGATGTTTTAAATAAATAAAAGCATTTAGTTCATCATATGCTGTGTCTTATTTTTTGATTATGATGAACCCCATAAATTAGGGCTATGATTTTAGGGTTATGATGCAATCATACCAGTGAGATCTAAAATCTTAAAACTCTAATTTTAAATATTTTTAGTCGATGGAACATCGAGTAGGAGATCAATATTTCGGTAAGACTGGTACATCCTGTGTATGCTCGATGGAGAGGATAATTGATCTCATAATTACTTGTGTATGACACTAATATAAGGATGTAAGTACTCATTAGAGAATGAGTTCACTGAATTGATCCAATTAAAGAACATCTAATGGAGTCTTATCTACATGTCAACAGATGTTTCTCATAGTGAGAATTGTGCATGTAAATCTTTTGATCTGAGACTGCCATAGAACCTTATAAGCATGAATCCATATTTTGGATCATACTCATTCATGATTTAATCATATACGTGGTATTCTGGATATGGTGGATTGCTTATGAAGGTTGTGAGTAGGTCAATATGGAAACGATCACTCCTAGTAAGAGGAGATCGCATCCTATCTGCTTCGATCGAATAATGATTCAGGAAGACTTTGATCAAAGCATTATGAAAAATTAGAAATAATTTTTAATATTTTATAAATCTAATCATTATTATCTAATCAAGAGAAATATAAATATAAAATTAGGTTTGATATTTTTTCATACCCAAACTTATATTCGGGATGCAGGATGATCGTAAGATCAAGTTGCACGGTAATTTTCCACTGAAAGGTATTTTTGGTATTTTTATCAAAAATTTTATATCTTCTAGATAGACATGATACATTGCTAGACGTTAATCATATCTTATAAGTTTGATCAAATTAAAGAGTTTAATTTGATCGTTAATTAGAAGCTGTTCTGATTGATCGAAATGGGTCAGCTTGATTTGACCTAAATCGGCTCAGTTGTGTTCTAACCAAATTAGGTTAAATTGCATCTGGACTCACTGCTGGCTAGATATGAAACCCAATGGGTCACACACAAAGAGAATTGATCATGAGTTTAATTTGATTAAACCATATTTGCAAGTTGAACATGCTAGCACATGTTGCAAACCCTAGCATCTAGATTTGAATTGGATTCGAATCGGGTTCTGATTTGGGCTAATTTAGAACCAATTTGAGCCAAATTGGATTTGGTCTTAAAATGGGTTCGAAGTATTCTGATTGGGCTTGCTGTTGGGTGCCAAAAACTAGGGAACCACATGCCTAAGAGTCTCTCTCTTGGCGTGTGGATTTAAATCCATGCACATGTGCCACATGGCGCATGGATGGGAATTGGCGCCCCCTTGACTTGGTCTTATCTATTTTCTCCATGGCTTTTATTCTACGAAAGGTTTTCAAAACTCTTAGGAGGTGCCTAAGAGTCCTTCTGAGTATTAAACTCTTCGTAGAATAGTTAGGAGAAGAGATAAGGATGAAGCCATGCGCCACCCTTTGGAAGCACCCCTTGGACCAAGTCAAATCTCAAGGTTGTTTTGACTTGTTCCACACCCCTTATCTCTTGCGCCCTTCTTGAAGTTTGTGCCCTCTATCTTGGCCATTGGATGGGCTTCCTTCCAGATCCAAAAGCATGGGTTGATGGCGCCAATAAGAGAAGCATTGCGACTTCTCATGTGAACACCGTAAGTTGAGTTCGAAGAGTCCTTCTAAAATAAGACGCCTCTTCAACCCAACTTTGATATCCACATGGCTTTTTCTCATCAAATGAGGTATGAGAAATTGAGAGGAGGCATGAGATGAGGTGTGAGTGGGCGTGAGATGCTTGGTTTGCACCCCTACATGCAATATAAATAGGGGTGCACGCCAAGGAGTCATCGCTCATTCCAAACTCTTCCTTCTTTCTTACAATAGGCTCATCTTGTCCAATTCTCTTTATTCTTCTTCTCTAGCCTAGATAAGATTCTGATAAAAGATAAGAAGTCTTTCAAAAGGCTTAGAGAATTATAATAAAAATTAAGGTGACAAGGAGCAAAAAAAGGAAGGCAAGAAAAGGTCCAACAGGGTGACAGCAAAGCCAAGAAAGGAGGTTCTGCCCAAATGGCATTTAAATTCTGATAAATTAGAATTTAATTATAGAGAATTTTTAAATAGATGCTAGTGGGTTGATCAAGTCCCCGTGTGGATCAACGTTGGAGGGTAAACATGTGGGCACCTGATGGAAACCCTGACGGACTGCTGCCGGCGACCGAGCACAAATTAGGGTTTAACGATAAGAGGTATGTTTCTATACCTTATATTATGATATTAATGCATATTATATGGTTTAAATTCTGATAAGGTGATCTTGGAGTTAGGTTTTGATTTTATGATTTCATAATAATTGCTTTGAAATCCGTGCTTCCGCCTTGACACCAAACCTCACAATGGTATCAGAACGACCTTGTTAGAATTAAATCATATGATGATATGTTAATGATTTAATGGCTATATTATAAATATGATATGATCATAATTTATAATTTTTATATGATATTAATATGATGAGATCATATTCATTATTTCATAATTAAATTATGATGTATATAATTATGAAATGTTGTCCTGTCATATTGAATTTTGTTCATTATGATGTTAATTTTTTTTATTCATGTATTTAGTATGATATAGAAATTAAATGTGCATTAAGACCTGAAAAGCCCTCTATAAAATGATATTAAGTTGTAGTGTAATTAACCAATAGCAGAACCAGCCCAGATGTCTAATTGATCAATCAATGTCTAGGAAAGTGGTTCATGATTGGTAAAGAGAATGTGATTTCTAATTGGTTCCATTGTCTGATCCGGCCAATTTATTGGTGTCTAAGAAAAGCAACGGAGGGACCCCCACCTCTCTCTCACTTATCTGACTGATTAGATTAATTTAATTCTTGGCTGGGATGCTTGGTGTTATATTCACTACATGATAGCCTTCCTTCATGCTAGGATATTATTATATCACGAACCATATTAGGTTTATTGTGTAACCATAAGACCGATTATGGAAACTGACATAATATTGTTCTGGTGCATCGAGATGCTTACAGCATTTTTGAGTATAATGCTTTGTTGTGTAACCACAAGAGCATTTATATTCTATTTTGACTGTATTGAAATGAAGGGTCCTACTTAACTAAAACATTATGGTTTGTTGTGTAAACACAAGGCTATTAATGTTTTAGAGGCCAGGACTTTTATTGAGAATTACATGAGATACAATTGAAAAGAGTTTTCTACTTTTAAACTTATAAAAGATTTATTGTGCAACCACAAGATCTTTTATAAAGAATTAGGATTTCAATCCTACAAAGAAAATCAATCAAGGTTTTCTCGAACATCATACTAGAGGGTTATGATGTCTGATAAAATAGTGGGAGACATAATTAAATTAAAGTCCTAATTTAATTGTGCATATCATCTTGAGTTGTTTGCTTATGTAATGTTCTTTATTATGTAGATTAATGGCTTCTTCACTTTTACTTCGCTCCATTTTGGATACAAATAAATTGACTGGTCCCAACTATGTGGACTGGTTGAGAAATCTTAAAATAGTACTTAGTCAAGAGAAGCTTTCTTACATCCTCGATACCCCTGACATTGAGCCAGTTGGGGAGGATGCCACAGAGGAAGAAAAAGCCACATATAGGATATGGCAAAATGATTCTTTAACTGTCAAGTGTATCATACTTGCCTCTATGATAAATGAGTTGCAAAGGCAGCATGATAGCATGGACACTCATTCCATATTACTCAATTTAAAAGAGCTTTATGGAGAACAAAGTAGGACTGCTAGATATGAGATATCTAAGCAGTTATTCTATGCCAGAATGGTAGAGGGGTCATCCATACAAGACCATGTTTTGATGGTTATTAACCTAATCACTCGATTAGGTCAATTAGATTTTGTTATGGATGGAGAGTTGAGTCAGGATCTAATCCTGCAATCACTCTCAGAATCATTTTCTCAGTTCGTTATGAACTATCACATGAACAAACTGAATTCTTTCTTGCCTGAGCTGTTAAATATGCTCAAGACAGCGGAGAGCCATATCAAGAACGATAAGGCTCCTCTTCTTCTTGTGGATGGGATCTCCAAGAAGAAGGCAGGCAAAAAGGGTTCTAAAAGGAGGCTGAACCCTAAAGGTGGTATAAATAAGAGGAAGAAAGAAAAGAATACCTCCAGACAGTCAACCTGCTTTCACTGCGACAAGACAGGTCATTGAAAAAGGAATTGCAAGGTTTACCTTGCAACAGTGAAGACTGGTGTAAATAATGCACCAAAAGGTATGTATGAGATACATACAATATTATCATTAAATTCTTTCATTTCAAACTCTTGGGTATTGGATACCGCCTGTAGTTTTCATATCTGCAAATCATTACAGGGGCTGTAGAAAATTAGAAGTTTGAGGAAGGGAGACTTCGAGCTCTATGCTGCTGAAGGAGAGTCCATCCAAGCAGAAGCTGTAGGGACAAATATCTTGAAGTTTCTTTCTGGGAAGATCTTAGAGCTAACAAATTATTATTACATGCCTAAGATTATTAGAAATATTGTATCTGTACCCTTGTTGATAAAACAAAGATATCAAATATTTGTAACGAGCAATGGTTACTCGATTAATTTTTCTAATGAAATAATTTGCCATGGCATTTTTTATAATGGTTTGTTGACTCTATGTTTGAATGATAATATTTTTTATATTGATGAAAATAAAAAATGTAAGAGATAATGTAAATAATACCTTACTTTGGCATTGTCGACTTGGTCATATCAGTGAGACTAGGATTAACAAGTTGTACAAAGAAAAATTTTTTGATCCTTATGATTATGAATCATTAGGAACTTGTGAATCATGTCTCATAGATAAAATGACCAAGACTTCATTTAGTGGATATGGAGATAGGACAAACGAGTTGTTAGGACTTGTACATACAGATGTATGTGGCCCTATGACAATCCAGGTCAGAGGTGGATACTCTTATTTTATTATATTTATAGATGATTTATCTAGGTTTGGATATGTGTATCTTATGAAACATAAATCCGAAGACTTTGATAAATTCAAAGAGTATCAAAGTATGGTCAAAAAATAAACTAAAAAAAGTATAAAAATCCTTCGATCTGATCGAGGAGAAGAATACTTATCCAGTGAATTTTTAGACCATCTTAAGGTAAAGGGAATTATCTCTGAATGGACACCTCCTTATACGCCATAATTAAGTGGTGTAGCTGAAAAGAGAAATCGTACCTTATTAGATATGGTGCGGTCCATGATGTGCTTCACTGAGTTGCCTATTTTCTTCTGGGATCATACTTTAGAGACCGCAATAATTATCTTGAATAGAGTACCTTCTAAATCTATATCTAGCACTCCATATGAGATATGGAGAGCTTAGAAACCCAATCTTAAATATTTTAAGATATGGGGATGTTCAGCATATGTCAAAAAAAATTTTGGACATAAGCTAGATGCTAGAGCAGATAAATATTTATTTGTAGGATATCCTAAGGATAGTATAGGATATCTATTCTACCACTCTACTGAACAAAAGGTATTTGTAAGTAGGCATGCCACTTTCATGGAGAAAGAATTTATCCTAGAAAGAGGCAGTGGGAGAAATATTGAAATTAATGAAGTTCAAGAAAAATAAATAGATATTTTTCAATCAAATATTCACATAAATAAGGAAGAACCAGAACACATAACTGCTATCCATAGATCAGATAGGATACGACATGTACCTATAAGGTATGGATTCATTATTGAGAATAATGAAGTCCAAGTCATTGAGAATGACGAACCTTTGACCTATACAGAAGCTGTCATGAGTAAGGACTCAGACAAATGGCAGGATGC
Source organism: Elaeis guineensis (assembly GCF_000442705.2). Taxonomy (NCBI): domain Eukaryota; kingdom Viridiplantae; phylum Streptophyta; class Magnoliopsida; order Arecales; family Arecaceae; genus Elaeis; species Elaeis guineensis. The sequence continues at coordinate 56,342,397 of NC_026005.2, read as the reverse complement.
CATGAATTCAAGATGGACTCCATGTACACCAACAAAATATGGACTTTGGTTGATGCACCAGAAGGGGTAAACCCTATTGGGTGCAAATGGATCTATAAGAAAAAGATTGGAGTAGATGGTCAAATAGAAACTTGTAAAGCTAGATTGGTAGCTAAAGATTTCAAGCAAAAATAGGATATTGATTATGATGAAACTTTTTCACCTGTTGCCATGCTCAAATCTATTCGGATTATGCTTGCAATAGCAGCATACTATGATTATGAAATATGGCAAATGGATGTGAAGACCGCCTTCTTGAATGGTTTTCTAGAAAAGGAGGTCTACATGTCACAGCCAAAGGGTTTTGTCTCAAATGATAGACCAAATCAGGTATACAGGCTTAAAAAATCTATTTATGGATTAAAGCAAGCCTCAAGGAGTTGGAACATATGCTTTGATGTAACAGTCAAAGAGTTTGGCTTCATCAAGAATGTGGATGAACCTTGTGTGTATAAGAAGACTAGTGGGAGTACCCTAATTTTTTTGGTTCTGTATGTAGATGACATACTCCTCATTGAGAATGATATCCCAATATTACAATCAGTCAAATTATGGCTATCCAATAAGTTTTTCATGAAAGACTTGGGGGAAGCATCCTATATACTTGGTATAAAGATCTATAGAGATAGATCTAAAAGGATGCTAGGCTTATCCCAGTCTAGGTACATTGACTTAATACTAAAAAAATTCAGTATGAATGGGAGTAAAAGAGGTTACTTGCTCATGAGTCAAGACATACATCTCTCTAAGAAGATGTCTCCTAAGACAACTGAAGAGAGAAATAGAATGAGTTCTATTCCTTATGCTTCGGCTGTAGGATCAATAATGTATGCTATGTTATATACCAGGCCTGATGTAGCTTATGCCTTAGGCATAGCTAGTAGATTTCAAGCTGATCCAGGAGAAGATCATTGGAAGACTGTGAAAAATATTCTAAAGTACTTAAGAAGGACTAAGAATATTTTTCTTATATATGGTGGATCTGATCTTAAACTAGAAGGATACTCTGATTCTAGTTTTCAATCAGACCCAGATGATAGCAAATCTATTTCAGGGTATGTCTTTACTTTGAATGGTGGAGCAGTGAGTTAGAAGAGTTCTGAGTAGCAGACTGTAGCTGACTCAACCACAGAGGCAGAATACATAGCTGCAAGTGAAGCCGCCAAGAAAGCTGTCTGGATGAAGAAGTTCATCACTGAATTGGATGTTATCTTGAGATTGAGAACCCAGTACTATTTTATTGTGATAATACTGGAGCAGTTGCTCAAGCAAAGGAACCCAGGTCTCACCATAAATCTAAGCACATTTTGAGATGCTTCCATCTCGTTCGTAAAATAATTGAAAGACAAGATGTTATTATTGAACGAATAGACACAAAGAACAACATAGCGGATCCGTTCACTAAAGCTTTACCACAGCAGCAGTTCGATCACCACCTCGATTGTATGGGGTTGAAATATAAGGGCGATTGGCTTTAGTGCAAGTGAAAAATTGAAAGGAATATGCCCTATAAGCCAATCAAAATGTATAATTTGATGGATATTCTTTTGTCTCCCGACAACTCATATACTGATGTTTTAAATAAATAAAGGCATTTAGTTCATCATATGCTGTGTCTTATTTTTTGATTATGATGAACCCCATAAATTAGGGCTATGGTTTTAGGGTTATGATGTGATCATACCAGTGAGATCTAAAACCTTAAAATCCTAATTTTAAATATTCCTAGTTGATGGAACATTGAGTAGGGGATCAATATTTCGATAAGACTGGTACATCCTGTGTATGCTCGGTGGAGAGGGTAATTGATCTCACAATTACTTGTGTATGACACTAATATAAGAATGTAGGTGCTCATTAGAGAATAAATTCACTGAATTGATCCAATTAAAGAATATCTGATGGAGTCTTATCTACATGTCAACAGATGTTTCTCATAGTGAGAATTGTGCATGTAAATCTTTTGACCTAAGACTGTCATAGAACCTTATAAGCATGAATCCATATTTTGGATCATACTCATTCATGATTTAATCATGTATGGGGTGTTCTGGATATGGTGGATTACTTATGAAGGTTATGAGTAGGTCAATATGGAAATGATCACTCCTAGTAAGAGGAGATCGCATCCTATTTGCTTCGATCGAATAATGATTCAGGAAGACTTTGATCAGAGCATTATGAAAAATTAAAAATAGTTTCTAATATTTTATAAATCGAATCATTATTATCTGATCGAGAAAAATATTAATATAAAATTAGGTTTGATATTTTTTCATACCCAAACTTATATTCGGGATGCAGGATGATCTAAGATCAAGTTGTACGGTAATTTTCCACTGAAGGATATTTTTGATATTTTTATCAAAATTCTATATCTTTCAGGTAGACATGATATGTTTCTAGACATCAATCATGTCTTGTGAGTTTAATCAAATTAAAGAGTTTAATTCGATCGTTAATTAGAAGCTGTTCTGATTGATCGAAATGGGTCAGCTTGATTTGACCTAAATCGGCTCGGTTGTGTTCTAACCAAATTAGGTTAAATTACATCCGGACTCACTACTGGCTAGATATGGAACCCAATGGGTCACACACAAAGAGAATTGATCATGGGTTTAATTTGATTAAACCATGTTTGCAAGTTGAACATGCTAGCACATGTTGCAAACCCTAGCATCTAGATTCGAATTGGATTCAAATCGATTCCGATTTGGGCTAATTTAGAACCAATTTGAGCCAAATTGGATTTGGTCTTGAAATGGGTTCGAAGTATTCTGATTGGGCTTGCTGTTGGATGCCAAAAACCAGGGAACCACATGTCTAAGAGTCTCTCTCTTGGCGTGTGGATTTAAATCCATGCGCATGTGCCACATGGCGCATGGATGGGAATTGGCGCCCCGTTGACTTGGTCTTATCTATTTTCTCTGTGGCTTTTATTCTATGAAAGGTTTTCAGAACTCTTAGGAGGCACCTAAGAGCCCTTCTGAGTATTAAATTTTTCGTAGAATAGTTAGGAGAAGAGATAAGGATGAAGCCATGCGCCACCCTTTGGAAGCGCCCCTTGGACCAAGTCAAATCTCAAGGTTGTTTTGACTTGTTCCACGCCCCTTATCTCTTGCACCCTTCCTGAAGTTGGCACCCTCTATCTTGGCCATTGGATCGGCTTCCTTCGAGATCCAAAGGCATGGGTTGATGGTGCCAATAATAGAAGCATTGCGACTTCTCATGTGAACACCGTAAGTTGAGTTCGAAGAATCCTTCTGAAATAGGGTGCCTCTTCAACCCAACTTTGATGTCCACATGGCTTTTTCTCATCAAATGGGGTATGAGAAATTGAGAGGAGGCATGAGATGAGGTGTGAGTGGGCGTGAGATGCTTGGTTTGCACCCCTACGTGCAATATAAATAGGGGTGCACGCTAAGGAGTCATCGCTCATTCCAAACTCTTCCTTCTTTCTTACAATAGGCTCATCTTGTCCAATTCTCTTTATTCTTCTTCTCTAGCCTAGATAAGATCCTGATAAAGGACAAGAAGTCTTTCAAAAGGCTTAAAGAATTATAATAAAAATTAAGGTGACAAGGAGCAAGAAAAGGAAGGCAAGAAAAGGTCCAACAGGGTGACAACAAAGCCAAAAAAGGAGGTTCTGCCCAAATAGCATTTAAATTCTGATAAATTAAAATTTAATTGTAGAGAATTTTTAAATAGGTGCTAGTGGGTTGATCGAGTCCCCGTGTGGATCAACGTTGGAGGGTGAACACGTGGGCACCTGGTGGAAACCCTGACGGACTGCTGCCGGCGATCGAGCACAAATTAGGGTTTAGCGATAAGAGGTATGTTTCTATACCTTATATTATGATATTAATGCATATTATATGGTTTAAATTCTGATAAGGTGATCTTGGAGTTAGGTTTTGGTTTTATGATTTCATAATAATTGCTTTGAAATCCGTGCTTCCGCCTTGACACCAAACCTCACATCTTGTTCCAATCCGATCTATCGTGGCATTATGCCGGTTGATCGGGATTTTTTTTTTTATTTTTTGTCGTTGGGTTTCCAAGAAGCAACTGAGTTTGGGAATTCATTACCATCTTCTAAATTTTAGTAGCAATGAATTTAGTTTCTTCTCAACCCTTCAAGCATGCAACGCAGCTACTCAAGAACAAGCATTGCTCATATATTCCATGAGTTTGTAAGAACAAGCAAGGAAAAACCCATCATGTGTTCATTGTTGCTAGGATTTTTGAGTTGATGCATGATCGTGGCCTATAGGACTTGTGGAACTAAGTCAAGTGTAAATTGAGGCTCGTCTGATAATAGCTTGTGGCACATTACTATCCACTATGGGGAACTAATTCTCTGTGTGTCTCAAACTAGTATTCATTGGGACATTATCCACCAAGTATGGACTAGAGGAAACAATCTGTTCACTGCCTTAAGTTGTCATTGCTATATCCCGATCAACTACTTCATAATCATTCCAGTCAGGAATAGATCTGATATCTTCAATGGGTTGCACACCTAGGTACAACTCTGTACCAGATAAATATACATGAGAACTTACAGTTGAAAAGATTATCTCAATATCTTCATCTTCGGTAATTGAAATAGGTCATACTTTAATACAGTTGGCTGCACAATTTATGGATATTTATACGTTATCATTATTTTATTCTTTCTTCTATCTATATAAAAGATTTTGTATAACTTATCCTCCAACTCTTCAAATTTCATTCCATATTTAATTTTAATAGCTTTTTTATGGCCACCCATTGTACTCTATGCCATACAGTCTATTAACTATAGAATTAATAATATAGCATAAGAGCGTGACTGTTCCTTCCATATTTACTATATATAGAATAAGTAGACTAAGTTTAGTATGTTAAAGATAAAATCACACCATTCATATATTAAATACATCCACTACTCAAACACTTAAGAAAATAAAAAAAAAAAAGTAGGGATGCTAGATCAAATAAAAAGTTTTCATTATTTTGCCATTAAGAGGAAATGTATCATATTATATCCCATGGTCTGTATTAACCATTCCCTTATTTTATGCGAGCAAGTTACATAAGACAATCTATGAGATGTTATATATCTTATTGGATATGCATTTGCCTCCAACTATGGGGTGTATTAGAAGGAGAGCTAAATTACTTCTTTAGTTAATAATGGATCAATCAATATAGAATTGAGGTAGTCTCTAAAAAACTCTAAGAATGAAACATACTTTAATTAGATTGTCCAAAGTAAGTCACGACTAATAAAAATTCAAGGATATAGGAGAATTTAAGCCACTAGATACAAAAAGGAACATCCTATTCAGGTAGAAGAAAGATTATGTTTAATATGATGGCGATCCATATAGTTATTACTTATATATGATTTCAAAAAATAAAATTTAGATAATATCTTGCTGAAGAGTGAAGAGCAAGGGGCTGATTGGAGGAGAGCACGGAGGGTAGTGAGAGGAATGGGGAGCACAGAGGAGGGAGTGGCCAGACAAGTGGGGAGCAATTAAGGGGGGCTGGATGGAGGAGAGGAGAGCATGAGGTGGTGGTTGGAGTGGGGAGCAGGGGGACCACTGGAGGGCAAATATGACTACAAATCATGGATTTGACCCATATTTCACTGAAATTATGAGTTAAACTTATGATTTTTAATACCAACACAATCATAAAAAATTATGAATTTATTCCACAATTTCTTCCGAGCTAGCAGCGAAATAGTGAATTGAATCTATAATTTCATGGATGGCACTCCAACAACTATAAATTCATAAATAACTTTAATTTTATAATATTTTTGAAAATATTTTTTTATAAAAACTATTTAAAAAAAAATACTTGTTTTAAAGACTGGTCTTTTAGTTCTCTTATTCGGAGATGACAAACAAATCCTACGAGCGTCATCGTTCGTCTTGGCAAATCAACTGGTCTTAGTTACGTGAGACACTAGTTCAGTGGACAGCATTTTTTTTTTCCTCTTGGTAAAAGGGAACTGCATTTGAATACTATTGTTTTTGTCACCCATGTTACTAAGTTCCAACCTTGCGCCAAAAAGTCAGGCACTGCGACGACTAGTCGTCTTCGTTCTGTAATCTTACACGTGGCAAGACATCTAAGGCCAGTGCTCAAGATCTTCAAGCACGCATGGCGTCCCTCCAATTATTTAAGCCATCGTACTCTTGACCACAAGTCCAATCTGGTCCCTCGCTGTACTGGCGCAGTATCTCTTTCCTCCCTCAAAGCAAACACAACCCTCCGGCAGCGAAATGGAGAAACCTAAACAACCAGCAGTTTCTGATCCTCTTCCCAATCAAACTCTAGGCTTGGAGAAGCCAAAGCCTCCAACAAACAAATACGCCTTGGCCTGTGCCACGCTTGCTTCCATGACCTCAACCCTCTTGGGTTATGGTAAGAATACTGAAACTCTTAAGTGTCACGATTACGAAGTCAGCAGCAGTATTTTGCTGTTTCTAATACTATTCTTCTACTACTTTTTCTACAGATATAGCAGTGATGAGTGGTGCTTCTGTTTTCATTCAAAAAGACCTAAAAGTAAGTGATACCCAGATCGAAATCCTCGCCGGCGTCATCAACCTCTACTCCCTGATCGGCTCCATCGCCGCCGGCCGGACCTCCGACTGGATTGGCCGCCGCTACACAATTATCTTCGCGGCTGCCATCTTCTTCGCCGGGGCCCTCCTGATGGGCCTCGCCCCAAACTACGCCATCCTCATGGTCGGCCGCTTCGTCGCCGGTATCGGCGTTGGCTACGCTCTCATGATCGCCCCAGTCTACACCGCCGAGGTCGCCCCGACCTCGGCCCGCGGCTTCCTCACCTCCTTCCCGGAGGTCTTCATCAACTCCGGCGTCCTCCTCGGCTACGTCTCCAACTTCGCCTTCTCCAAGCTCTCGTATCACATCAACTGGCGCATTATGTTCTGCGTCGGTGCCGTGCCGCCGATATTCCTAGCCATCGCTGTTCTCGCCATGCCCGAGTCGCCTCGGTGGCTCGTCATGCAGGGCCGGCTTGGCGAGGCCAAACGGGTCCTCGCCAAGACCTCGGACACACCGGAGGAAGCCCAACTCCGTTTCCTGGCCATCAAAGAGGCCGCTGGAATACCCGAAAACTGTGACGACGACGTCGTCGCAGTATCAAAGAAAAGCCACGGGGAGGGCGTGTGGAAAGAGCTTCTACTTAGACCGACACCGTCGGTGCGCCGTATACTGATCGCCGGCATCGGACTACAGTTCTTCCAGCAGGCTTCAGGCATCGACTCGGTGGTGTTGTACAGTCCTCGAGTGTTTGAGAAGGCCGGGCTGAAGAGGGATTCCAATTCCTTAGGCGCCACGGTGGCCGTCGGGTTCATGAAGACGGCGTCCATCTTGGTGGCGACATTCTTGGTAGACCGTGTCGGGCGGCGGCCGTTGCTCCTTTGCAGCGCCGGAGGGATGGTTATTTCTCTCGTGATTCTTGCTTCCAATTTGTGTATTATCCAACACCATCCTCACGAGAAGCTGACATGGGCCGCGGCGATTTCGATCTCGACGGTGCTGACGTTCGTCGGCTCGTTCTCGATCGGGCTCGGGCCGATCGCGTGGGTGTACACCTCGGAGATCTTTCCGCTGAGGCTGAGGGCGCAGGGGGTGAGCTTGGGGACGGCCACCAACAGGGTTATGAGCGGGGTGATCACCATGACGTTTATATCGCTCTATAAGGCGATTACCATAGCTGGGAGCTTCTTTCTTTACGCCGGGATTGCGGCGGTCGGGTGGCTCTTCTTTTATTTCTTCTTGCCGGAGACGAGGGGGAGGAGTCTGGAGGAGATGGAGGTGATCTTCGGTAAGAAGCCGGAAGGTGGAGAAGAAAAGAAGAAGGGGGAGTCGGAAGTAGCGAACGGAGGTGGAGAAGGGAGCAATGCGAAGACTGAGATGGTCTGACGCAATTACTCTCTAATTACTTTGTCACTTGAACGTTGTGATCTTGAATCACTGAGCAAAATCAAACTGTAAAGCACTTGACGCGGGGTGCTTTAATTATGTTCTCGCTTATTAGTTTGGCTTGTTGATTTGTTATTCAGCCGAACTCACAGCAACTCATATAATTATGATCATAAAAATGATATGTTGTACAAATATATATACATATTAAGCTGAATTTGTGTAAGTTTAAATCCAGCTAGTTCTTGCTTGGGCCATTTGTAAATTGATGGAGATAAACGTGTGCCATATCTCATGCTGACGATGAGATAGTTGACGAGCGGCTTCCTCAGTTTGACCGGGATCTAGCGGAAGAGCCAAGCATTCCGAGCGGGTAAAATCATGTGAAGGAGAGAGAGAGAGAGGATGCGGTCAGGAAAAAGGACAGTGGCCTATCGGTAGGTTCAGGCTGGCCTGCGTGGGCTGGTCAGTTGATGTGATTTCTGGACAGGGACTCGTTAATAATTTAAGGTACGTTTGATTATATTTTTTAATTTTTAATTTTTAAAAAATATATTTTTAAAATTTTTATTATCAAATAAAAATAAAAAAATATTTTATAATTATATTATTATAAAATAAAAAATAATATTTGGAGATGAAGGTTACGAGAAGGAAAGATTCGAGTTTTTTACTTTTTTTTTTTGATTTGATATTTTAAATATAAAAAAATAAAAAAAATAAAAAAATAAAATTTAAAAAATAAAATTTTTTATTTTATATATAAAATAATTATTTTAATTATTTTAATTTTTTATTTTTATAATATTATCAAATATTATTTTTTAATTTTTATTTTTAAAAAATTTAAAAATAAAAAAGATATTTTTTTAATGACTAATCAAACGTACCTTTAGAGTGCTGGACTCATCGGAAAAAAAAAATTAAAAAAAATAAAAAGGGATAGGAACGTTTAGTCATTGATGTTCCCGGGCATTTTCCTAACCATTGTGGACCCTTTTTTACACGTCTCTTTTTTCAAATCGAAAACGTTGAAAAAATAATAAAAGAATGCCCCGTTCTCTCCAGTAAATCATGCGGCTGGTGTATAATAGGGAGGGCCGTCCAAGTCCGTCTGATTTTTTTTATTATTTTTTGGTGTATGGCCCCGTGGCCTAACTCAAATGGTATTGGATATGAGACGTTCTTTGTGCACCCCGTGGTGGAGAAATTTCGAGAGTGCATCGCTTCAGTATATTGAATTATATAATTATTATTTTTTAATATATATTTAATATTTATAATTTTATTTATTATTTTAAATTTTAAATAATAAAAATATTTTTTTTAAATTATAACATCTCGATATTATGTTATTCTGTATTAAAATTATAATCTATGCATGTTATAATTTTTTTACAGAATATCATGAGGAATGATAATTTTTTAATAATAAAAATATCCTTCTTTCTTTATGACATCTTATAAAAAATTTATGGCATCCTATGCAAAAAATCATAATATCAATGTAGGATATCATAATATAGCACAGAATGCCATAATTTTTTCAAAAGAAAAAAAATATTTTCATCATTCAAAATTTCAAACGAAAAATAAAACTGTAGATACTAAATAGATATTAAATATGTATTAAAAAATAATGATCACGTGATTCAATAAAACGAAGTGGTGAGCTCTACAACAGATTTTCTATACCGCAGGCGGTGCACAAAAAAATTCATATAGGATATTATCGATGAGCCGCAATCCCCAAATCTGATTAATAATATTTTTTTGATGAAACCTGATTAATAATATGGGCTTGAATAACATATCTTTACCATATATAAATCTATATTTCGATGATTTAAAGCTAATAATCTGTTGAAAATATTGAGTTTGAGTAATTTGATGGATGATTAAGATACCAAGTAATTTGTATTGATGGAGCACAATGAGGATTGTTTGGCTTGTGTTCATGATACAGATGGGCTACCTTTTTTTATGTAATGCATGTACATCGACTAAGATCTTGTTTCGCATTATTATTGGTAGCAGAGATTCTGTCTACAGGATTTCGTAATAGAATTTTTAATAAAATTATTTATTAATTTTGTAACTCTATTTCTTAAATATTATGAAATTTTAATATCTATTCTGATACTTTTTACAATGATTTAGAATCATAAAGGATCAATTTGAAAATTTTTAATGATAAAAAAGTATGTATAAGAATTGTTTCAACTTAAGAAGGTCAAACAGTAAATTTTTACTTTCTTTTCTGTTACAAGACTCATTTGCCCTTTTTGCATGCTAACATTTCGTTTTCATGTGACTTCACCACACCACTAAATGTATCAATAGATTATGCCTACCCTAACCTTCCAGACCAACCCATCACACAACCGAAAGCCACCCCCCCACTGGCTCCTCTGGCCCCCATATCGGTCACCAAAATCTACTCCCCCCTCTTAGACACTCTTCACGGCCCCACTCCCACGAAACCATTGGGCCGAGACCAAGCCTACTCCTATTCCAAAAGAAGCCCAAGGCTTCGGAACGAGAAACTCAAAGCCCTTGGTATTCAGAATTCCAACTTTCTGGAGAAGGATGTCCTTTTCATGAACTCTCGAACCGTCAGAGACATTATCCGGTTGGAAAAAGGAGTAAAAAAAAATAACTTCCTACATTTTAGATCAATTTGTAAATATTCCAGCCCTACATTTCAAAATACTGTAATATTAACATTCATTTTACATATTGTTACAAATCACCTAGAGAGGCTAAAGATATCATCCATGCCTTCATATTAATTAGTTATTGGCTAATATAGTTATTTTTTTTATTTTTTAAAGGATAGTGACGTGGAGGTTTTGATTAATAATTTTGATTAATTTAAAAGAGTGGAGAGAGAAAAAAAGAGAGAAAAGAGAGAGAAAGAGAGCAAAAAAGAGAGAAGAGGGGAACGAGAGACATGAAGCCTCTCTATGCCTCACATCCAAAAAAAAAAAAGGGGGTTGGTTCAAACAAAGCCATGATCAATGGGTAGCGGTGGCTCATAGTGACATCCCATGGCATGATAGTGGTGGCGGTGATGGCGTTGATCGATGATCAGTCGGGTGAAAGGAAAAACAAAAAAAAATCTATGAAGAAATTGATTTAAAAAAATAGATCATTCAAGATTAGCTCCCAACACCGATGGCCAATGGCCTATCATGCAATTCCAAAGCACTCAAAACAACGGTGAAAGCTGGCCCGATCGGTGGCTAGCAAAGGTTAATAGAGGAAATAAATTATAACAGGGCATCCCTCTTCAAGGATAAGTCCAGCGACTCATCGGTTCTAATCCAAGTACGACTGCGGTTATGAAATCGAAAAAAAAGAGCAAAGAAATCAAGGACTTAGATCCTTAAGTCTGATGAGACTAAGAAGATGATTTGGCGATCTTTTCTAATGAAAAGTCTAAGGACAAAATCGCAATGAAAAGCTCAAAATTGATGGGGATTCTCATATTGATTTTTCGGTGAAGTCCATAGGAGGAGTCTTGAGGCTTTTATAGACAAGGTCATAGGGCTTTAGGTTGGTTTTTGGCTTGCCCTAGGACTCAATTCCACCATAATCAAGAGAGGAAGAAAACTCTGGTTAGACGAGGGATGGGCCAAAATCTTTTTTGGTTTAGCCAGTTCAAACAAATCTAGGTCTTTACCAACTAGCCAAATCAGCTTCTCTATCTTTAAAAAAAAAAAAAAAGAAAATAACCATCTCACTCAATAACTAGCCATGTAGATATGGATTACATCTTTGGCCCCAATTGGAAGGTCTCTGGGTGACATTGTAATAATATATAAAATAAAATATTGACATTACAATATTTTGACATATGGAGGGTATTTACAAATCGACTTAAAGTGGAGGAGGTTATTTTTTTTTACCCAAAAAAAATATGGAGTGAGCATGGCTTCCGAAGGCGATGCTCTCGAACTCTGTGAACTTGAACTTCCTCACTGCAAAGGGCCTTAGTTGCTCCACAATCAGCTAGAATGCTAGCTAAATGGCTCTTGAAGTTTGCTCGATCTGGTTCAACATCCAACTCCCTCCCCTCAACTATGGGTCTGTTTAAATGATTGGATCCAAAATCCTATAAGATTCATAGTCCAACCATAAAAAATATTGGATTATAAATAAACCAGGTTCTATATTTATAAGTATCTAGTTAGAATCATTTTTGAGTGGACTGGCCGAATCTCATAAAGAGAATAAAAATAACCTGCTGAGGTCATTTTTTTTCTCCCTATGAGATCCGGACTAACTCATTCAAAAAGTGATTATGGATACTTATAAACAAATGGCCTGACCTGCTTATAGTCCATCATTTTTTATGCTTGGGTCACGAATCCAATTGAATTTTGGGCCCAACTATTCAAATCGGCCCTATATCTTTTGTAATTGTTTTGGTCTATTACTTCTCGTGCAACAGCAAACTTGATGTCCTCTCGACAAGACTATCAATTTGCCATGTTCCCATGAATCCACTGTGTGGAATATCTAAAAGTGGAGACCAAACTTATTTATCTTTTAGGTATCATCCAAACTCGCTACTAGCTCCCCATTTTTTTTTTTTTTTTTTTGTTTCAAGAACGCCCTCCCTCAAATGGCCATTATTTTCTGGAACGTCTTCCTAAGAAGCGCAAGTAGATCAAAGGCATTGTCAAAGATTCAAAATGCTAGATTGTCTGCTTTCAGGAGATCAAAATTGAGCATATGAATCTCAGATTGATCGGTTCTACGTATGGGGATTCTTTTATGAACTGGCACGTCAAGGAAGCTTCAAGTTCCTTGGGAGGACTTCTCACATGCCAGGACTTATCGATGGTTATGGATACACCAATTCACATTGGAGCCTACTCCTTTAAGTTCCTGGTCAATATCCTAGGCTGCAACTAACAGTGGTCGATCTCTAACATCTACGGCCCTCTTCATCAAGAACATCTACGGTTCTCATGATCTCTAACGTTACCCACTTCAACTCTAAATAGACGAGGAGCTATGAGCAGCAAGGTGGCTTCAAGGAAATTCGATGCTTTTATCAATGATCAAAATTTCATCAAGATCGATACGCCAAGCAGGGAACTCACTTGGACTAACTTCAGAGAAGAAGTCTCCCAAAACTTAATAGCTGCTTCGCGTTGATAGGATGGCACGATTGCTACCCCTCCCTGGTGAGATCCTCATCCAACCACACAAACCCTTCTAGCTTCCTTTCCTTGAAACTCTTACTCAGGATCAAGAGGAAATAATGTTGGGCTTTTGGGTTCCCTTCCTACGTGGAGAAAACCCAAAGTTTAATTTATTTTTTTTTGGAAGTCTATTTATGGATATGGCCTATATTTAAGCCCAATAAATATGACTCTTGTTGTCCTAATTTTGTGAGAGAGCGTTCAGCCACTTGAAAAGAGAAAAAGAGAGAGAAAGGGAGAGAAAAACACAATCTCATGGGTTTTGGATAGTTCTGCGCAGTTTTGATCTACTTAATGATTGGAAGGCTATTGGTGGTTTGATTGAGCTGGTTTTTAGATGGCAAGTAGAAGACACATGGTTCTTCAATTTCAATGGTGCTGATCATAATTTAGAGGACTGAAAACCTAGTTTTCATGGTTGGGGACAAAGGCTATGTTTTTGATGATTTTTCTCTATTCTCTTGTTGTTTCTTTCTTATTATTACATAGTTGTTGGAATTGCGGTTTGACTCTAAGTTTGTAAGCTATTTATGGTTATTTATCGCTATTGTAGATATTATATTAATTATAGTAAAGTTTTTTTGTGTGGACCTTTGGTCCCATGGATTTTACCCTTTACATTAGGGGAGTTTTCCAGGTTAAAAACCATGTGTTCTTTTTTGTAGATTTTTTTTTATACATTTTTGGGCATATTTGCGTATTGGATATTTGTTTTAGTTGCTGAAACTTTTCGGTTCTCATAGATTCACTCAAATGAAAAAGGATTGCCCATCTTGATTATCACCATCTCCTTTCCCAACAAATAAACCCTTCCATTTCAAGATTATGTGGTGGTCACACCCGAGCTTTGATGAATTGATCAAACAATGGTGGAGATCTGCACCATCTACCATTGATGCATCATCAAGCATGTGCTTAAGCTCGGTGTCTTGCATACCAGAACTTGAGTAAGGAAACCTTTGGAAACATCCCCCACCTTAAATTGGAATTGGAAACAAAATTAGAAGCACTCAATACACTGGAAGAATGCAGAAATCTATTCTATAAAGAAAGGGAAGAAAGGCACACTCTCCAATCACAGCTAGAAACCTTACTTCACCAGGAAGAGGTCTACTGGAGGTAAAGGTCCAGGAAACTCTGCCTGCAAGAGCGCGATCGCAACACAAAATCTGTTCATATTGGCGCCTCTAACAAACGAAGGAAAAACCACATCACAGAAATTGAATTCGAAGGTTCAGCACTCAAAAATCCAACCGAAATGCTTCAAGCTTTCCTCTCATTCTATGTTTCTCGGGACTTGCGAAGTAAAAGTCCCCTCCATTGAAGCTTCATGGAATCATTTATATCCAAAAGTCCCCATCGATCTATCTTCCCTTGGGTAGCCTATTTACTGAGATGGAAATAAAATCTAGACTCTTCGACATGGCCAAAGACAGAACACCCAGTCCCAACGATTTCTCAATCTCCTATAAAAATTACTGGCACCTGATGAAATGCAATATTCTCCACCTTTTTGAAGCTTTTTTAAGCTTCTCCACCGACATTGCTAAGCTTAACCATACTGACATAGCGTTGCTTCCTAAAAAACAAATCTGTGTTGATGTTCAAGGACTACGGACCCATCAACTTCGAAAATGGCCTCATTAAACTCATCTCCAAAATTCTCTTGTTGAGGCTCAACCGAGTCATCGAATGCCTCGCCTCTAGCACTTAATCGGCCTTCATCAAAACGGAGGTATTCATGGAGCTACATAACTGCGACTGAAATCATGTCACACTGGAAAAAAAACAAAGACCAAAAGAATTCTATGTAAAATTAATTTTGAAAATGCTGTATCTCAGACTTTCTTGACTCAACTACTCGAGGAAAGAGGCCTTGGCCAGCATTGGAAGTATCGTATCTTTTCTGTTGGGTAGATGTCTGATCAGGACACCATCTCTCAAGATCCTTTCAGTACCACACGATACAGCAGGAAGAAAAAAGAAATAAAACAAAAAGAAAAACAATCAAAATACGTGGATCAGCCACAAAAGGGTTCGCCTCCACGGGGCATGCAAACTTCACTATGAAAAAGAAATTTTACAAGAGGAGACCTCACCTTCAACCCTTGTACACCCAATTCTCTCTCACTAGAAGTTCCCTTCACAAAAGCTCTCTCTCTCTTGGAAGACCCCCCGAACCCCGGAAGTGCCTGGCGACCGCTGTCCAAAAGCCTCCTGCTCCTTCTCTCTCGGCGCTTTCGCCTCTCTCTCTCCTCTCGGGTTCGTACGGCTCTGTACGGCGAGAAAACCCGAACCACTCCTCTCTCTGTTGTCGATCAGCCCCATTTAAAGGGCTTAAAACTTGATTAGAGATGGATTAGGAGTCCTAAACAAAGCCAGATAACCCCCTGGATCGTCGGATCAAGATCGGGACGTCTCTGGGCCCTCCGATCGCACTCCGGTCTACCAAATAGTACCGTGGACCATGAGAAATGCGTGGGAAACGCCCATGCGATCCACAGGCTCAGCCGTGGACCACCCGGTCCATGGTGGATCGGTGCAAAGGGCCAGTAGGCCGCCTGGGCCTGGGCCGGACCGCGCGCACGGGCCTGGGCCGCGCCTGCGCGCGGGGCTGGGCCGCGCGCCTACCTGGACCGCACGCCCGGCTGGGCCGCATGCCCGTCTGGGCCGCCCGCCCGCCTGGGTCGCGCGTCCCGCGCGCCGCTGTTGCCGGCCGCCGGCGGTCCTTCGCCGCCTCGAGTCTCATGCCGACTTCAAAAGCTCGTATCTCCTCCATCCGAGCTCCGTTTCGGGTGATCTTGGTCTCGTTGGACTCCATTTTTCGTCACGAACTTCACTGTGGACTCAATATGGGCTGAATCTCGAAGCATCAAATCCTAACAATCTCTACCTCGACTCGATATTCGGCCTCCTCCAAACTTCGAGAGCTTCTGGATCTCCTCGTCCCCATGCCCTGGGATAATTGCCTGCTGATCATGGATGGAAAAACATGAGAGTCGAGCTAGGCTGCTCGATCTCATCTCTGTCGTATGCTGTGCTCCTCTTGATCTGAGACCTGCTCGGGGCATCATCCTGCGGTAATAGGAATCTCACCTTGCGACGTCGCCTCTCGTCCTCCCGAGTCTCCTGTCTCGTGCCCGATCCGCCTCCTGGAGCTCCACCTCGCTCTTGGCTCCACCTGGCTCCCGAAGCTCCACCTCGCACTGGGCTCTCTACCAGATAATAATGTCCTCTGCTCCCTTTCTTCCCCTCCAGCACAATCCTATCATCACGTAACACCCTTAGGATTCCTCCACCAGCTACTGTCCTGTAGCCTCTCGAATCTAGTCTACTAAGTGAGATAAGATTCCGCCTGAAATCGGGTATGTATCAGACCTCCCCCAATTTCCTTACTGCACCATCATGTGTCCTCCAGCTAATCGTCCCAATACCTCTGATCACACAGCTCGATCCATCCGACAGATATACAGTGCCCTCACTGTTCTCCAGGGAGTCAAACTGCTCCTTTCTGCAACATACATGATAGGGGCATGCAGAATCTAATATCCACTACTGAAAAAAAGTAGATACCTCGTCAGATATTTTCAGGATATCTCCATCTGAATCGCTGCCGACCGTCGCTACAGTAGCCACCGTCCGATTTTTCAGTTGAGGGCAATCTCTGGCTAGATGCCCTAACTCCTCACACCGGTAACACCTGATTTTGCTCAAGTCCCTCCTGGACTTGGATCGCCCTCGTTGCATTCTCCTGTCACTCCGTCTACCGCCTCTTGCTCCTGCAGAAGTCACTAAAGCTGAGCTACCGCCACCTGAGCTCGAAGCTGGGTTCTCCCTCTTGAGAACCTCATTCTGGAGTATCGCCACGGTGACCTCGTCCATCTTGATAGTACTCTTCCCCACTAGAAAAGCAGTCACCAAGGACTCGTACGAAGGGGGAAGCGACACCAGCAAAACCAACACCCTGGTCTTCTCCTCAACGTTCTTGCCAACGCTAAGGAGGTCGGTGAGGATCTTCTGGAAGTGGCTCAAATGCTCCTGCACGCTCTGTCCCTCAGTCATCCATAGTTGGTAAAACTGCCTCCAGAGGAAAAGTGTGTTGGTGAGAGACTTCACCATGTACAACTCCTCGAGCTTCGACCATAGCACCATCGGAAAAGTCTCACTCAGCACATGGATCACCACTTCATCTGCCAGGTACATGCGGATGGTACTCACCGCCTGCATCTGTAGCCGTTTCCAATCCCGCACCTCCATGGTGGTCGGCTTCTCATCGCACAAGAGAGCATCGATCAACCCCTGTTGGATGAGCACGTCCTTCACCCTTGCCTGCCACAAGGAGAAATTACTCTTACCATCGAACTTGTTGATCTCCATCTTGATTGTTCCTGTCTTTTTCATCTTCAGTCTTGCTCACCACCACTGCAATCTACGTCCTTGTACCAACCTGCTCTGATACCACTTGTTGGGTGGATGTCTGGCCAAGACACCACCTCCCAAGATCCTTTCAGTACCACGCGATGCAGCAGGAAGAAAGAAGAAACAAAACAAAAGGAAAAACAATCAAAATATGTGGATCAGCCATAAAAGGGCTCACCTCCACGGGGCATGCAAACTTCACTATGAAAAAGAAATTTTACAAGAGGAGACCTCACCCTCAATCCTTGTACACTCAATTCTCTCTCACTAGAAGTTTTCCTCACAAAAGCTCTCTCTCTCTTGGAAGATCCCCTGAACCCCTGAAGTGCCTGGCGACCGCTGTCCAGAAGCCTCCTGCTCCTTCTCTCTCAGTGCTTTCGCCTCTCTCTCTCCTCTCGGGTTCGTACGGCTCTGTACGGCGAGAAAACCCGAACCACTCCTCTCTTTGTTGTCGATCAGCCCTATTTAAAGGGTTTAAAACTTGATTAGAGATGGATTAGGAGTCCTAAACAAAGCCAGATAACCCCCTGGACCGTCGGATCAAGATCGGGACGTCTCTGGGCCCTCCGATCACGCTCCGGTCCACGAAATAGTGCCGTGGACCGTGAGAAATGCATGGAAAACGTCCACGCGATCCACAGACCCAGCCGTGGACCGCCCGGTCCACAGTGGACCGGTGCAAAGGGCCAGCAGGCTGCCTGGGCCTGGGCCGGCCCGCGCGCGTGGGCCTGGGCCGTGCCTGCGCGGGGCTGGGCCGCACGCCCGCCTGGGCCGCCCGTCTGCCTGGGTCGCGCATCCCGCATGCTGCCGCCTGCGGCCGCACCGCTGCTGCCCGCCGCTAGCCACCGGCGGTCCTCCGCTGCCTCGAGTCTCGTGTCGACTTCAAAAGCTCGTATCTCCTCCATCCGAGCTCCGTTTCAGATGATCTTGGTCTCGTTGGACTCCATTTTTCATTGCGAACCTCACTGTGGGCTCAATGTGGGCTGAATCTCAAAGCGTCAAATCTTAACACTTTCACTTCTACAAATATCCAGCTCCTCGCTTATTGTCAATGGCAAACCTGGTAAGAAGGTCCTAGAACAGAAGAGGTCTAATGCAAAGTAATCCCTTATTCCCCCAACTATTAATTCTTGTTGCCAACTTGCACAAGAGGATTCTCAGCAAAGCATCAGCAGAAAACCTCATCTCATGCATCGGATCAATGGAATCCATGATCAGAAGCATCCACTGTCTACAATTTGCAGATGACACCGATCTTTTGCGATGCCTTTGAGAGCGAATCAGCATTTTAAAATTTATCATCTACTCTTTCAAACTTCTAACAGGCCTCAAAATCAACTTTTGAAAATCATATAAAAACAATGTGACGTGCAACAGTTTAAAGGATACCATGATAAATTTAAAAAAAGTAGAAAGAAAAAAAAAGAAATAGAGCATACCGAGGAATTACATCATTCGGCACATCGGCATACGTTTACGGATAAGATCTCCACAGCTTTCTTACTGATTTTTGATGACAAAATAAAAAAAAAAATCATGAGAGAGTCGCTCTAATTTTTTTTTCTCCCTCATGCGGCTACAGTGCAAGCCATGCCACACATAAGCCCTCAAAAATAATAAATAAAACCCAAACACTCCATTTTTTTTTTGTTTTGTGTTGCACGTGTATATCACATGTGCAACAATTCTCCCATTCGAAGCACGTTTATCATTAACTAAGTGCCAACTGGAGACCTTGCCACCAAGCCGTTCGTCATTCGACTTAAAGTCCGAGAGAAATCTTTGAGCACTTAAACTTTTCGAAGTCACAGGCTTCATCAATATATCTCTATGATTTGAATTTGCATGAATCTTCTACAATAGGATCTTGCCTTTGTCCACCACATCACATATAAGTGATAACGAACATCATTGTATTTCGTTCGAGAGTGAAAAGTGGGATTCCTCGCTAAACATAATAAATTTTGACTATCACAAAATATATACATGTTCTCTATTTTCACCTTTAGTTCTCCAAATAACCTGTCCAACCAGATGGCTTCTTTGCAAGCATGTATAGTTGCCATATATTTTGCTTCAGTTGTTGCAAGAGATACAATCGATTGAAATTTCAATTTCCAACTAACTGCACCACCTATCATGGAGAAAACATAACCTGCAGTAGACCTCTACCTATCTCTATCACCTGCAAATTTTGCATCAACATATCCAATGCAATTCAAACCCATAGGTCTGTAACACAAAGTCTGATCAGAAGTACCTCTCAAGTATCTGAGAATCCACTTCATAACTGATCAATAACCATGATCAGGATTTGCCATATATCTATTGACTACTCCCACTGTATGTGCAATGTCCGGCCTCGTAGATACCATAGTAAATAAATATAAGGCTCCCTACTGCTGATGAATATGGTATTAGAGACAATGCTGGGTGAATTTTTTGAAGACAACTTTAAGTGAATAGGAAATGGAGTACTCATTGGTTTTGCATTTTGTATGTTGAAGCGCCGTAGAATCTTTTCCACATAATCTTTCTGTGACAATCAGATCTTCCTACTCTTTCTTTCTCTCAGTTCCCTCATCACAAGAATATGATTTACGGCATCCAAATCCTTCATATCGAGCTCCCCAGCCAACCGAGCTTTTAGTGTAGAAATCCTATTCATGCTATTGCTTGCAACAATCATATCATTCATATACAATAGCAAGATACAAAAGCTATCATCACCATAGTCACAAAAGTAAACATAGTGATCAGCTTCACATCTATTAAAATTCAAGTTTCTAATAAAGGAACAAAATCGCTTTTACTAGCATCTAGGTGTCTGCTTCAAACTATACAATGATTTGTTCAACTGACAAACCAAATTCTTTTTATCTTTCTCAACAAAGCCTTCAAATTGTGTCATATAAATTTTTTCATTGAGTTCACCATACAAGAATGTAGTTTTAACATCCAATTTTTTCAATTCCAGATCAAAAACAGCAGCCATAGCTAAAACAACTCTGATTGTAGTCAAATGAACAACAGAAAAAAATATCTCATCAAAGTCAATACCTACTTTCTGAGCATACCCTTTGACCACCAATTTGACTTTGAATCTATCAACATTCCCCTCAGAGTCCTTCAGCTTGTAAATCCAGCGACATCCGATTGCCTTTTGCCCTTTTGGTAATTGAACAAGATCCTATGTCTTGTTTCTGTGCAAGGATTCTATCTTCTCTTCCATAGCGCATCTCCATCTATCTGCACTAACTGATTCACATGCCTCTTTGAAAGAAGTAGGCTCATGATCATTTGCTAAAGCAACAAATGTATTGATAAAATTAGATTCGGGCTTGAAAGAAGTGACATAATCATCATGCATCGTAGGAGGCCTTGTAATCCTTCTTGGACAACTTGAATCGGCATGTGCATCAGCAACTAGAGTCTACTCATGGGGTGAGTCTTGAATTTCAGGCTCATGCTCCTCATGAACTATCTCTGTTAGAAAATTAGATAGGTAGCATGTGTAGATTTCAAAAACTTTAAAAGTCATAGCAGAAACAAACAGAGTCAACCCTTTAACCCTCACATGCAATAGATCAAATCTAATCCTACCTAAGCTCAGGAGAAAACACATATATACAATCTAAAATTTAAAAATAAATATGAGATCAGATCTCATTACCTTAGCGTGGGTAGATATTCATTACTTTTGATGATCATAGATTCGTATATACTCGAGCCGTACACATATCCAACCTCTATGGCTATCCACTGGGATCAATCTCGAATTGATTTCTCTTCATAGAAGATTTTTCTTCTCAAGAAGAATCTTTGCCTTGAATACTTTGATCAATGTCTTGATTTGGACTGTAAGATCAACTCCTTGATCAGCAGCCTTCTTCTTCTTCTCCTCGATCTTCAATCTCTAAGTTACCAAGCACTACCTCTTGATGTGTGGAAGAGGGGACGCCAAATTTTTTGTTAGAAAATATATCCCAAAAGTCAATCGTCAAGTTGTTGACGGTTGAGCAACCTTGTATTGTAATTGATTTGTTAATAAATAAAATATATTTTTGGCTTTTTCATCATAAGTTTTCATCTTCTAATGAACTCCGTTGTTGTAATGAAGTCCTTAAGACTATTTAGGTTCGATAAAGAGAGAATTTATCGATTAGTCCTTAAAACTGTTCACGATCAAATGATAGGCTGTTAATAAGGACGACAGTTTCTATCGAGCATAGGTCATTGTAGGCCATATGGATTGGTTGTCCTCTTAACCAAAGAGTGTGGAGATACTGGTATGGCATACAAATGAGATATAAGGATACATCATCATTGAACATGACTAACTTCAGAGTATTCTGCTGTTGAGAATATCTCTGATGGGATATAGGTATAAGTATCCCTTAGATCTGAGATCATTTTAGTGACTTGCAAGCAACTCACTGTGCTTTGATACTGGACTAACTGAATTTTTAATTCAGTGATGGAAGGTTTTTGGGCACAGTCAAGTACTTGTGAAGTCAGAGTGTGATCGAGATGGGATTGATCACTCCAAGAGTTGGAGAAGAATGAGTCACTGTATTTCAATTTAGCAAAACCTTGGTCAGGGTAATCCATCAGATAGATTTGATATTTTGAAATACAATATGGACAACCTGATCAGAGTTGATAGTTGAACTCTGAGGTGTCCTATGAATATTTTAGTCAAGGGGATGAATTATATGAAAACTATATCCGCATGGTTCTAAGGATGTTGTTCAACACATTCAACCTATCCGGTCGTCGGATACCATTGCTAGATGGTTACTTCGATTGATACAAAAATTTATTCCTATACTACCGACTTAGGTTCAGACCTATGAGATCACACACATTAGAGTTCACAATCCGATCAGATGGTTGATCAACGATTAAGAATCATTCTAGGGTTAAACTATCAATACGATTGACATTTAACCTAGTGCAAGTGTTACAGGAGGATCGATTAGTAATTCGATTGCTAATTGGCTTAATTTGATTAAGTCAATAGACTGAGATTAAGTTTAATTAAATATTATTTAATTAGATTTAGTTTGAGCTTGATTGGATCAAGTCCAATTAATTTATTGGATAAGCCAAGTGCAAAGAAAAACTAGTCCTAGTTCAATTAGGACTTGGGTCAACCTAATTTCTAATTCGATTAAAAAATTAAATTAAATTCAATCTGATTAAATTAGATTCTTAATTAGGTTAAAATCTATTTAAATTAGATTGATTTGGTTTTGGTTTGATTTGGTTTGAGAAACTAGATTGGAACAAGACATAGATTGAATCCTAGTAAGACTAGGATTCCACCTTGTGCCAATTTAGCCCCAACACCCACTCTCTCTTATCCCACGCCCACTCTCTCTTATTTTGTGCAATAAAACTTCTCTCCTAGGTCTTTACAAATGTCCAAAATTTTTATCTCTTTCTCTCTTACATGAAAAGTGGTTGTGGATCAAGTCAAAGTAGGAATTAGTTTGGATTTCAAATTCTATGAGATAGAGTTTTAGAAAACCAAAACTCTTTCCTTATGGCACTGATTTTATCCAGATTTTTTTTAAAATTTTTGTGATTTTTATGGAACATAATATGCATCCTTTACTGGTGGTCCATGCACAAAAGGAAAGAGGGAGCGCCCAAGAGTTGGGCGCCCCTTGTCTTGCCATGTTTGGATAATCCTTGACTAGGTATTTGATCTAGACAAGAATTCTATCATATCTCTCTATTTAAAATAAATTTCTTTACGATATTTTTATGAAAAATAGAGAAGAGAGAGACCTTTGGGGCATGCAAAAATCAGGGAGAAAGAAGGTTGGGGCATGGAGATACAATAGACACAAGACTAGGTGTCTAGGTGAGAGCAAAGAGAAGAAGAAGAGGGTCTTCTTCTAGGGTTGTTGTGTTCACCTCTTTCCTTCCTCCATCTTGAGTTTTCTAAGAGTGTCTCAGATCTAAAACTCCTTCTCCTACTTCTCATCTTTGAAAGAGTCCTAATAAAGAAGAAGGAGGCATCTGATCGACCATCGAAAAAGGATTAGCATAGTATTAGCATACTGTGCTAATTTTCTGGACCAGAACTTCTGATCGTGATTCGTGGGCTTGTGTGGATAACTCCTAGAGGCCGGATGCATATGTGGCTTGAAACATCATCTTCAAGCCCAAATCAGCAAAGTTAGAACGTCTAACTTGCAAGGTAATAGATCTGATCTATTATATTTTACATACATTAGATGTAATATGGAAACATGTTGATATGATCAACATATACTTCTTGCTCTTTATATTTTAATTTCTTATTTAATGTCATGTAATAATCATGTAATAGAATCTTATATCTAGAGATTCTCTAGTTTTATAAGATAAATTTTGATTTATTTTAGTCTTCCGCTGTCTGATCTTGAAAAAGTTTCAAGATCTAACCCTGAAATCCTAGATCTGGTTCCAACAATTGGTATCAGAGCCTAGGTTATTTATTACATGATTATTTATACATACTTAGATTATTTTTTAAATTAGATCTAATTTATAATCTAATTATTAAATCTGATATTAAAATTTTTAGATCAATCATGAACTATAGGTTGTCTTGCTGTAAGGTTTATCCCTTATAGTGCAAAGGTTATTCTAATTCGTGTAGATCTATCTTTAATCATAAATTTGTTAGATGTGATTTAAATTAAATTTATGAGTTATTAGATTTAAAAAGTATTTAAATCTAAAATAAAATCTCTTTGTTAATAATTTTCGCACAAAGAATCATCATATATTTGTCTGAAAAATTTGCGCAGTTTAAAGTTGAAATTGTTTATGAACCTGTTTAGATTAGATCTAAAGTAGTTTCATGCTTATTTCACTTGCATTTTGATTATGAATCAAACATGCAACTTGATTGGTAGAACTATGTTGTAAAAATATTTTATAAATATAAAAATTATTTTTGAAAAGTCGAACTCCAACCCTCAGCCCAAAACTTAATTGAGAATTAAGAAGTTATTTGATTAGGTTCTAGGATTTTGAATTGAAGAATCTAAGACACAAACCATAACACATTGGATTAATGGGTTAGTGAAAATTAGGTCCATTAATTGGGTTAGACCTAAGGTTAAATTAAAGATAGACTTAATTAGAGAATTGACTAAATCTAATCAATTGTTGTCTTAGATTAGATCAAGGATTCTCTAGATCAATTACAATAGTTGTAGTTGGTCAAGTCCATGTCTTTAACGAGAACCAAATAGACTTGATTCTTGGCTAAGCAGTTTAGCATGAACTGTTAGGTTGATCTAATTAAAACTAATTAAACCAATTGGTGCCTAAGGTAAACTAGACTGGTGGTTTTTAATTGGGAGCCCGCTTATCTGGCCATTTCTGTTGGTGTCTAAGGCAAGCTTTGGAAGACCCTCTCATTGATCGAACTTATCTAGCTTCTTGGTGAAATTATGTTTTGATTGGATCACTTGACTATTTGAGCTGACCCATGTCAGCTAGGTAAATCAGTGTGACTGATTGAGGTACTCCTAGACCAGCCCTTTTAATGGTCTCCCTTAAGCTGACTTGGTGAAGCCAGTGGGAGGATCATGATAAACTAGTTCATCTGACCTCCTCTTCTAAATTAATTAAATCTTTTAAAATTATTAGGTTCTTAAAATAAAATAGTTATGGTGATAACTAGATCATAACCTCCTATTAAGTGGATGATAATGGGTCCATCAGTTGGAAAATCATTGGAGGCCCAAAGGCCTGGTGCTTATCGGCTGATAGAATTGTCATTCATAATATAATTTTTTGACTATATCTTTCTAAATGGTAGTTAGGTTAGCCAAGCAAAGTTGGGCCTAATTATTCATTGGCTAGATGGGCCAAGTATGGTCATGTTAATGGTTGGACCTAACCAGACCTTTTCAGTGGAGGCCAAAGCCTACTGATTAGGGACTGAGACAAAATTAAAATTACTAAAAATTATTTAGAGAAATAATTGGTTATCAACTTACCCTTAGATGTACATAGGTTGGCCAACCAAAGTTGGGCTTGTGTGTAGTCTAAGTGGATTCTAGTACCCACTAAGAAATTAGGATAATTCTTCAAATTGGAGGTAGAGGCTACCAATTCGAATAAAATAGTGAGAGAAACCTTTTGATTAAAGTCTAAATATTTAGGTTTAATGAATCAATTACTAATTAGGTTATGATTTTTTTTTGTACAGATATGGCCACTTCCCTATCGCTCCGATCATTATTGGATAATGATCAGTTGGTGGGACCCAACTTTGATAGCTGGTACCGAAAGTTGAAGATAGTTTTGGAGCATAAACGGATCGTATATGTGATAACAGATCTTACACCTGAGGAGCCAGCTGCCAATGCATATGGAACAGTCAGAGAGACTTACCAAAAGTGGCTCAGTGATCGGACCATGATGCACTGCATCATACTGGCTGCCATGAGCAACGAGTTCAGTCATAGATTTGAGACGGCTCAGCCAAAGGACATACTTCAAGTGTTGGAGGATATCTTTGGCACATCCAATGACGTGGAGAGGCACAAGACTAGTTGTGCCATCTTCAACGCCAAAATACGGGATGGTGCCTCTGTCATCGATCATGTATTGTACATGATCAAGCTGATGGAGCATTTAAGCAACCTCGGCTTTTCTTTGCATGAGCAGCTTGGAAAAGATGTAATACTGAACTCACTGCCCAAGTCTTATCTCCCATTTCTCACTTATTATAGAATGTCAAAGCCTGAAGTAAACTACCACGGGTTACTGAGGTTGCTTCAGAACTTTGAGAAGGATCACCAACTCCATAAGGAGTTGGTGAACTTAGTGGGAGGTTCGTCTTCTGGTTTCCAACCCTTTAAGAAAGAAAAGAAGAACAAGAAAAAAAAAATGAAGAAGGTGCAAGTTCAGGTTGGGACATCTATGCAGGGCCAGACCAGAAAGATCAAGCCCGATAAAAGTCAAGCTGAATGCTTCTTTTGCAAGAAGCGGGGGCATTGAAAGAGGAACTATCCTCAGTATATTACCTCCTTGGACCCGAACAGGCAGAGAAAAAAGCAAGCTGTTGCTGGATAAGGTATTTATATGATAACTCCTTGCAATTTTTCTATTTATAATATAACTGACTGGGTATTGGATATCGGTAGCCCTTACCATATTTGCAATTCATTACAGGAGCTACAGGTCAGTAGGAGATTCGAGCAAGACGAGAGGTTCCTGAACGTTAGAGATGGAAGATCGATTTCATTTCTAGCATTAGGAATCTTGAAACTTGTATTTGAGTCCCATACCATTGTTCTTAATGATTATCATTTCTGTCCCAGTTTCTTTTTAAATGTTATTTCTGTAGGTCTTCTGACTAAAAATGATTATGAAATTTCAATAAAGAAACAAGTTTGTAATATCATTATGAATGGTGTTACTATATTATGTGGACATTTGAACAATGGTGTGTATATGTTATCACAACCTGTTAACGTAGTCTATTCTATTGGCAAGCACCCTAGATTAGATAGTATATTAGATATCTACTTATGGCACTGTAGGCTAGGTCATATAAATAAGAATAGGATAAACAAGTTGACTCAAGAGAGAATCTTCGAAGTTAGTGATTGTGAATCACTTCCAACCTGTGAGTTCTATCTTCTTGGTAAAATGACCATGTCACCTTTTACTGAAAAATGTGAGAGAGCTACTGAGCTCTTGGGCCTAGTACATACTGATGTATGCGGGCCCATGAGCATAAGTGCTAGAGGTGGATATCTCTACTTCATCACTTTCACGGATGATCTATCCAGATATGGATATGTCTATCTGATGAAACATAAGTCAGATTTATTTAAAATGTTCAAATGATTCCAAAGTGAAGTAGAAAAATAAACTAGGAAGAGTATTAAAACTCTTCGATCTGATCAAGGAGGGGAATATCTTTCTGGTGAGTTTCTCACATATCTAAGAGAGAATGAGATTCTCTCCCAATGGACTCCTCCAGAAATACCACAGCATAATGGTATATCTGAAAGGAAAAATTGGACTCTGTTAGACATGGTCTGATTCATGATGGGTTTTGCTAGCTTGTCGATATCCTTCTGGAGATATGCATTCGAATCGACCTGTTATTTGTTAAATAAGATTTTAAGTAAGTCTGTAATTAAGACTCCATATGAGATATGGACAGGACGTAAGCCAACACTTTCACACCTTAGGGTCTAGGGGTGCCTGGCCTATGTCAAACGGTTAGTTACAGATAAACTTGGACCTAGGTTTGATAAATGCACATTTATAGGGTACCCCAAAGAGATCAAAGGATATTTTTTCTACCATGCTGATGAACAAAAAATGTTCGTCAGCCTTAAGGCAACCTTTTTAGAAAAAAAGTTTCTTAGTGAAGGAACCGTTGCCTCTAAGGTTGAACTTGATGAAGTTCAACAGGTAGAAGGACCGACACCAATAGCTGAACCAGAGTCAGATTTGATTAGATCATATTTGGAGCCCAATGTACCTGTACTATTAAGACGATCCGATAAAGTACCACATTAGCCAGACAGATACTATGGTTTTTAGATCTGAGACGGTGATCCCATCGAACTCGATGAGAATGATGAGGATCCGATCACCTATATGGATGCAATACAGAGATTCGATTTTGAGAAATGGCTTGAAGCCATGAAATCTGAAATGGAGTCCATGAAGGTCAACGATGTATGGACATTGGTTGACCCACCTGAAGGGGTTAAACCCATTGGGTGTAAATGGGTCTTCAAAAGGAAGAGGGATGTAGAAGGAAAGGTGGAGATCTATAAAGCCCGTCTGGTTGTCAAAAAGTATCGTCAATGTTATGGTATTGACTATGACGAGATGTTCTCTCCTATGGCAATGCTCAAATCCATTCAGATAATGCTTGCAATAGCTGTCCATCTGGATTATGAGATCTGGCAGATGGATGTAAAGATAATTTTTCTGAATGGAGAGGTGACCGAAGAGGTGTATATGATACAACCTGAGAGATTTACATCCACAGATGAGTCCAAGGTGTGCAAGCTTCAGAGATCCATTTATGGATTGAAGCAAGCTTCTCGAAGTTGGAACATGCATTTTGATAAGGTGATCAAAATGTATGGCTTTGTTAAGAACGGAGAAGAGCTCTGTATCTCTAAATGGACAAATGGTCCAGTTGTGGTATTCTTTGTCTTATACGTGGATGACATTCTTTTAATCGAGAATGATATCCCCACACTACAGGGAATAAAAGTTTGGTTATCATCGTAGTTCTCCATGAAGGATTTGGGTGAAGCATCCTACATCCTAGGGATGAAGATCTATAAGAATAGATCTAAAAGGATGCTTGAGTTATCCCAGTCTACGTACATAGACACTGTGCTGAAGAGGTTCAGCATGGAGAATTTCAAGAAGATCTATCTATCGATAGGCCATGAAATTTTTCTCTCTAAGAAAGATTGTCCGACAACTCCTAAAGAGAGAGAGCGTATGAGTAGAGTCCCATATGCTTCGATCGTGAGATCTATCATGTATGCCATGATATATACAAAGCCAAATGTGGCATACTCACTAGGAGTAGTGAGTAGATACCAATCTGATCCTGAAGAAAACCACTGAAAAGTGGTTAAAGCCATCTTTAAGTATTTGAGAAATACTAAAGACCAATGGTTGGTTTATGGCGAGTCAGATATGAAATTTATGGGATTCACAGACTTCAGCTTTCAATCTGACCATGATGACAGTAGAAGCGTGTCGGATTATATCTTTACTCTGAATGGTGGAGCCATATGCTGGAAGAGTTTTAAGCAGCATACTGTGGCAGACTCTGTATGTGAGGCAGAGGACATCGCAGCATCAAATGCCGCAAAAAAAATTATGGCTGAAAAAATTCATCACTTAGCTTAGAGTATCACCCTCCCTCGATGGTCCGGTCTTACTCTACTGCGACACCACTGGTGCCATAGGTCAGGCGAAGGAATCCAAAGCACACCAGCAGATGAAGCATATTTTACGCTACTTCCATCTGGTCTGGTAGATCGTGGATCGAGGTGATGTCGATCTTCAGAAGATCGACGGAAAGGAGAACCTGGCCGACCCCTTCACAAAAGCCCTGGCAATAAAAGAGTTCGACAACCACAAGTCGAAGATGGGTATTAGATACTGTGCCGAGTGGCTTTAGGACAAGTGAGAGTTGTTAGAAAATATGTTTCAAAAGTCAATCGTCAAGCTGTTGATGGTTGAGCAACTTTGTATTGTAATTAATTTGTTAATAAATAAAATATATTTTTGACTTTTTCATCATAAGTTTTCATCTTCTAATGAACTCCATTGTTGTGATGAAGTCCTTAGGACTATTTAGGTTCGATAAAAAGAGAATTTATTGATTAGTCCTTAAAACTGTTCACAACCAAATAATAGGTTGTTAATATGGATGACAGCTTTTATCGAGCATAGATCGCTGTAGGCTATATGGGTTGGTTGTCTTCTTAACCAAAGAGTGTGGAGACACTGGTATGGCATACAGGTGAGATATAAGGGTACATCATCATAGAACATGACCAACTCCAGAGCATTCTGCTGTCGAGAATGTCTCTGATGGGATATAGGTATAAGTATCCCTTAGACCTGAGATTGCCTTAGTGACTTGCAAGCAACTCACTGTGCTTTGATACTAGACTAACTGAATTTCTAATTCAGTGATGGAAGGCTTCTGGGCACAGTCAAGTATATACGAAGTCAAAGTATGATCGAGATGGGATTGACCACTCCAAGAGTTAGAGAAGAATGAGTCGCTGTATTTTAATTTAACAAAATCTTGGCCAGGGTAATCCATCAGATGGATTTGATATTTTGAATTACAATGTGGACAACCTGATCAGAGTTGACAGTTGAACTCTGAGGTATCCTATGAGCATTTTGGTCAAGAAAATGAATTATATGAAAAAGTATATCCACATGGGTTCTAAGGATGTTGTTCTACACATTCGACCTATCCGGCCGTCGGGTACCATTGCTAGATGGTCACTTTGATTGGTATAAAAATTTATTTTTATGCTATCAATTTAGGTTCGGACCTATGAGATCACACACATTAGAGTTTACGATCCGATCGGATGGTTGATCAATGATTAAGAATCGTTCTAGGGTTAAACGATCAATACGATTGATATTTAACCTAGTGCAAGTGTTGTAGGAGGATCGATTAGCAATTCGATTACTAATTGACTTAATTTGATTAAGTCAATGGACTGAGATTAAGTCTAATTGAATATAATTTAATTAGATTTAGTTTGGGCTTGATTGGATCAAGTTCAATTGATTTATTGGATAAGCTAAGTGCAAGGAAAAACTAGTCCTAGTTCAATTAGG
Organism: Elaeis guineensis; assembly: GCF_000442705.2. Taxonomy (NCBI): domain Eukaryota; kingdom Viridiplantae; phylum Streptophyta; class Magnoliopsida; order Arecales; family Arecaceae; genus Elaeis; species Elaeis guineensis. The sequence goes on along the minus strand of NC_026005.2, from coordinate 56,311,387 downwards.
ACTTGGGTCAACCTAATTTCTAATTCGATTAGAAAATTAAATCAGATTTAAATCTAATTTAATCTGATTAAATTAGGTTCTTAATTAGGTTAAAGCCTATTTTAATAGGATTGATTTGGTTTTGATTTGATTTGGTTTGAGAAACCAGATTGGAACAAGATATAGATTGAATCTTAGTAAGACTAGGATTCCACCTTGTGCCAATTTAGCCCCCACGCCCATTCTCTCTTATCCCATGCCCACTCTCTCTTATTTTGTGTGATAAAATTTCTCTCCTAGGTCTTCACACATGCCCAAAATATTTCTCTCTTTCTCTCTTACATGAGAAGTGGTTGTGGATCAAGTCAAAGTAGGAATTTGTTTGGCTTTCAAATTCTATGAGATAGAGTTTTAGGAAACCAAAATTCTTTCCTTATGGCACTGATTTTATCCAATTTTTTTTTTAAATTTTCGTGACTTTTATGGTACATAATATGTGCCCTTTGCTGGTGGTCCACACACAAAAAAAAAGAGGGGCACCCAACTTGCCATGTTTGGATAATCCTTGACTAGGTATTTGACTTAGACAAGGACTCTATCATATCTCTCTATTTAAAATAAATTTTTTCATAAAATTTTTGAAAATAGAGAAAAGAGAGGCCTTTGGGGTGTGCAAAAATCAGAGAGAAAGAAGGTTGGGGCATGGAGATACAATAGACACAAAACTAGGTATCTAGATGAGAGCAAAGAGAAGAAGAAGAGGGTCTTCTTCTAGGGTTGCTGTGTTCACCTCTTTTCTTCCTCCATCTTGAGTTTTCTGAGAGTCTCTCAGGTCTAAAACTCTTTCTCCAACTTTTTATCTTAAAAAAAGTCCTAATCAAGAAGAAGGAGGCATCTGATCGACCATCGAAAAAGGATCAGTGCAGTACTAGCATACTGTGCTGATTTTTTGGATCAGAACTTTTGATCGTGATTCGTGGGATCGTGTGGATGACTCCTAGAGGCCGGATGTATGTGCGGCTTGCAACATCAGCCTCAAGCCTGGATCAGTAAAGTTAGAACGTCTAATTTGCAAGGTAATAGATCTGATCTATTATATTTTACATATATTAGATGTAGTATAGAAATATGTTGATATGATCAATATGTAGTTTTTGCTCTTTATATTTTAATTTTTGATTTAATGTCATGTAATAATCATGTAATAGGATCTTAAATCTAAGGATTCTCTAGTTTTATAAGATAAATTTTGATTTATTTTAGTCTTCCGCTGCTTGATCTTGAAAAAATTTCAAGATCTAACCCTGACACCCTAGATCTGGTTCCAACACTTTTGAATATAGAAAGAAAAAGGAGGAGAGGAGGTGTGGAGAAGGGAGAGAGAGATTTTTCACTAAAAATTAATTATCTAGAAAGTTTAAAGACATACCCTTTATATAGGCACTACCCTGACACATAATAGGAACCCAATTATCTTAAAATGGTGGATCCTTATCTCATAAGAATCTTCTACCTTTTTAATCTGATTTATTTTAATTAAAATCAAATATAAATGGTATATGATCAGCCCCTTAAAGTATGTACAAGAGACGCCCATCTAATACATGTCAGATAGGTGGGGCTCCAACTCTTGGCACCCCACAAAAGAATTTCTTGCTAAATAAGAAGGGGTGTGGCCCCACCTCTCTCTCCTCCACACCATGCCACATAAGAGGGGGCGGGCCCCTCTAGGATTTGGTGCCCAATTCTTGCCAAAAGATAAGGAAGAAGCCACCCAATCTTCCATTTATTTCACATGCACATTTAGAGATAATTAGGAGATAAAGAAGAGATAATGTTAGGATAATTATGTCAACTAATTGACTTAATCAAATCTTCTTAGACTCATAATTAAGAGCCTAATTAAATCCAAATAGATTTAGATTATATTCAAAGCTATGGACTCGATCAAATCGAAGTTTCGAGAAGAATTAGGTTTAACCGTGTGCTAGCATGGTTCTCATAAACCTAATAGGATTTCAATAAATCCTAACCCAATTGAAACTTCATAAGTTTAATTGGTAAATTCGAGATTAAATCTCTTAATGTGTGACCCTATAGGTTCCATTCTATCTGGTAGTAAGATATATTATGATCTCCATTACAATATCATCAAAACTCTTTTCGATGAATTGGAATATTTTCAATTCTATCCTTCGAGGGCTATTGATCATCAAGATGATGCCCGATGAGTCTCACAATCCACTAGTGATATCTAGCAGTATGTAGCGGCAATCTAGTAAAATAAAAATATGAATCTCTAGGTGCAGTTATCATATGATTCAGTCTTTCTATCATGAGTCCTAACTTGACAGAGATCATGAAGAACTCGTCAGACTCTATCATCAGTCATTTACTAGATTGGCTTGACTCGAGTTCATTTGTGAATCTTGTGAATTTTTTTTTTCAGTATTCACATTTGTTTTAGTCAAAGACTTTCTGAACTCAGTCTCGTAAATTGCATAGGACTTCTCCTTTTCTATCAAGATCGATAGATTCCATCTAAGTGCATCCTACTCCAAACAGCGAACCTGAACCTACTGAAGCCAACATACATAGTAAGGACCTGAATGGCTAGAAATCAAGAGAATATACAGTCAAACCCAGTAGCCTCACTGCGAATAGCCAATGACACCACAGGTCAAAGGACCACTCACATCACTGCAGCATCGAGAAGATCACTGATGAGTGAGTAGACATCCATGTGGCTCTCGTGTTGGTCACGCTCAGTGCAAGTTATTCTTTAACAACCACCTGCACCTTCACCTAGTGTCTCTACACCACAGATCCGAGACTCATCTATCCACAAGAGAGGTGAACCATGCATCGATCTCAAATAGATGGATCACTGTCCTCCATGATATCCTTTGATCGAGAGTATTTAAAAATTAACCACTAATTAATGTATATCTCAAATTTTTAACTCTTTAAGAATATATAAAAATCATCTTTGTTAATTTCTAGGATAAATCATGAACACAAACATGATTGGAATGAAAAAGCCATTTATTGATAATAAAAAGATTATAAGTACAAGTTTAGGTCCTAAAATTATATAATGTGTCCGCCAACAATTAACTTCTAAGATACAATTCCAACAAACTCACACTTGACCTAAGGCCAATTGGCCACATACCTAAGACCCATCTTCTCAAGATGAGCTTCAGTCTTCTGCTGGCTGAGAGGCTTGGTCAGTGGGTCCACCATATTTAGTACGGAGTCGACTCTCTGCACCTCAACAAAATTCTTCTTGAGGATTCGCGTATGATGTGAAACTGCCGCTTTATGTGCTTGGACTTTTGGTAAGACCTTCGCTCTTTAGCGAGGGCTATAGCACCGTTGTTGTCGCAGTGCAGTGCAATGGCATCTGATGGCATCACACCTAGCTCCACAACAAACTTCTTAAACCAAAAAGCTTCCTTAGTAGCTTCAGAGGTGGCGATGTACTCGATTTCTATGATCGAATCTGCAATGATCGGCTGCTTGAAACTTTTCTAGCTAACTGCATCATCATTACACAAGAAGATACACCTCAATGTAGACTTTCTATCATCGACATCAGCCATAAAGTCTGAATCAATATATCCCTCAACTTTCAACTCCAATTCTTCATTAAATACCAACATCAAATTCTTAGTCCTTTTTAAGTACTTAATGATATTTTTAACAACAATCTAGTATTCTTCACCTGGATTCACTTGATATCTACTCATGACACTCATGGCAAGCGCTATATTAGGGTGTGTACATAACATGATATACATGAGACTTTCTATTATCGAAGCATAAGAGATCTTGCTCATGTACTGGATCTCCTCAGGTGTATCAGGGCACATCTTCTTGGAGAGATGAATGCCATGTCTAAGAGGCAAAAGACCTCTCTTGGAGTTTTTCATGCTGAATCTCTTCAGCACCTCCTCTATGTACATATGCTGTGAGAGTCCTATCATTTTCTTAGATCTATCTCTATAGACCTTTATACCAAGAATGTAGGAAGCTTCTTTTAGGTCTTTCATGACGAACTCTTTTGACAACCATACTTTGACTGGCGTCAGTATGAGAATATCATTTTCAATCAGGAGGATGTCATCCACGTACAATACGAAGAATGTGACAGCACTCTCACTGACCTTTTTGTACACACATGGCTCCTCATTTTTGGTGAAATCAAATATTTTAATCACATCATTAAAATGAGTGTTCCAACTGTTGCTCCTAGATTGATTTTGATGATTACAAAGCAGATTGAAGGGATACAAATATTTTAAATTGAAAAAGTCTTTATGCTCTTCAAGGGCAAAATCATAATTTTACTAAAATCCTGATTTGATAGTATCATTTGGTAGAATAAATGATTTGTAAACTATTGGTGAAAATTTCATTATTTTTGGACTTATATTTTTGAAGTTATGAAGGTTTGAAGTGCATGAGTCGACTCATGAGTCAACTCATGGCACTATGAGCTGATTGGCACGCAAAAATTTCCCATGGCACGCTGGATTTTTGGCTTGGCACGACCTGTGAGTCGACTCATGAGTCGACCCACAAGGCATGAGTCGACTCATGAGTCGACCTCTGCTGATTTGGGCCAAAAAATTCAGAAATCAAAGTTTCTGGCTAATGCAACAGAAGTCGACTCATGAGTCGACTCATGAGTCGACCCCTGCGACGGAAATCGTCCGCAACGGCTAGTTTTTTGCACGTTTTAATTGCCTTTTATGCTTCCTAAAAATGCTCTAACGGCTCTTTTTCTGCCTAATATATTTTCTCTTGTTTCTTAATGCTATAAAATGTTTCAAAAGGTGAAAATACAGGATACAATTGAGAGGATCTAAAATATACACGAAGTGATCAACGAGACATTCGAGAGAAAAAGAAAAGAGGATCCAAAATCTACACGAGAGAGAGACAGGTGATCCACAATATACACGAGAGATTATGAAAGAGATTCAAGAGCATTCAAAGAGAGGATTTTTCATGCCTATTGTTTCAACCTTGATCTAGAGATCTTTCAAAGCCTTCAAGAAGTCTTCAATCAAAGATCATCCTCTTCTCAAGCATTCATTCAAGCGTTCATCCACCTTGAGAAAATCCAAAAAGGGGATTCTTCATTTGAGTAAAATATTTTTATTGTTATATTCGCTCATTTAAGGAGCTGTTATTGTATTAATTTGTGCTCTAAGCTATTTTACTCTTTGTGAGTATTTGTTCTTGTTTTTGGAGAATTTCCAAAATAAGGAAAGGTTGATCCGAACCTGAAATCGGAGTGTTTTGGGTTGACTTGTACCCAGAAAACAAGTAGACTAGCTTGGGATAGCTAGTGTCGGAGTTTCCGACATTTGTATTCGGGTTGAATACAAGTATAGTGGATTAGAATTCCCAAGTAGGAGCTTGGGGAGTGGATGTAGGTGCAAGGTTGGCACCGAACCACTATAAATCCTTGTGTTTGTGGTGTGCTTTCTTGTTTCTCTTTATTTCTTTATTATATCCTTGCATTCTTGCTTTAGGTAATTAATCTTGAATTAAAGTCTTTGTTCTCATTCATCATAAGTAATTAATTAAGCCTAAAATTTTTAGAAACCCAATTCACCCCCCCTCTTGGGTTGCATAGCTGGGCAACAAGTGGTATCAGAGCTCGGTGCTCTAGCTCTTCTTTGATCTAACAATCAAAGAGCCAAAGATCTATGGCTACCCATGTCGGTACTTGTCTAGCCGAGGGGCAATCTACAAACCGACCTCCACTTTTCAATGGGTCTAATTACACCTATTGGAAAGCTCGGATGAAGATATTCATACAAGCACTCGACTATGATATGTGGAGTATCATAGTGAACGATCCTCACACACCCACCAAGATTATAGATGGTGAGGAGTCAACCAAACCCGAGAAAGAATGGGATGAGGTTGATAAGAAATTGGCACAATTAAATGCCAAAGCTATGAATGTTCTTTATTGTGCACTAGATGCAAATGAATTTAATCGCATTTCTACTTGTGCATCTGCTAAAGAAATATGGGATAGGTTAGAAGTAACCCATGAGGGAACAAATCAAGTAAAAGAGACTAAAATAAATATGCTAGTGCATAAATATGAATTATTCAAAATAGAGCATGATGAGTCCATAACTGCTATGTTTACTCATTTTACTGATATAATTAATGGTTTGAAGAGTCTTGGCAAATCTTATACTAACAGTGAGCTTGTAAGGAAGATTCTCAGGTCATTGCCAAGAACTTGGGAAGCCAAGGTGACTGCCATCCAAGAAGCAAAGGACTTGAACTCTCTACCTCTAGAAGAGCTTCTTGGATCCTTGATGACTCATGAACTTAGCATGAAGCAACATCAAGAGGATGAAGTCAAAAAGAAAAGAACCATTGCCCTCAAATCCACAACTTCGCTTGATTATGAAACAGATGACACTGAAGATGAAGAACAGGATGAAGAGATGGCACTCATCACCCGGAGATTCAAGAAGTTCCTTAGAAAAAGGAAACAGGGGATGAGAAAGAAATTCACAAAAGGAGAACAAAGCAAAGAAAAAGAGAAAGATCAACCCCTTATATGCTACGAGTGCAAGAAACCGGGATATTTCAGATCCGAATGTCCACAACTGAAGAAAGGTCCCAAAAAGTTCAAAAAGAAAGCAATGATGGCGACTTGGAGTGCGAGTGATGACTCAAGCTCCGATGAGGAAACCTCAACAGAACAAGCCAACCTGTGCCTTATGGCACACGAAAATGAGGTAACTTCTGAATCCACTAGTGAATTTACTTTTGAAGAATTGCATGAAGCATTCTATGATTTAATTGATGAATTAAAGAAACTAGGGATGAAAAACAAAGAACTGAAATTGGAAAATCAGTCCTTAGTGAAACAAGCTGAAAACCTTTCAATTGAAAAATCCACCTTGATTCAAGAAAATCAAAGCTTGAAGAATGAAATTAACAAGCTGAAACCTATAGTAGATAAGTTCACCTTAAGTTCAAACAAACTAAATATGATTCTTGATAATCAAAAAGCTGTATATGATAAGGCTGGACTTGGCTATAACCCCTTGAAGAAACAAAAATTTCTGAAGAATATTTATGAAAATTATTCAAGCAACAAGGCTACAAATATTACTTGTTTCAAATGTGATAGAATAGGACATAAATCATACACATGCCTTAATAACAAATATGCAAACACAACTATAAAGAAAATATGGGTTCCAAAAGGAACCATTTTGACTAACCTAAAAGGACCCAAGAAAGCTTAGGTACCTAAGACAGAAACTTGACCTTTGCTTGCAGGTGTGTCTAGCATCCCAAGGAGGAAACAGGAAATTGTATCTTGACAGTGGATGCTCGAGACACATGACTGGTGATGAATCACAATTCATCACGCTTGATGCTAAGGATGGAGGGATGGTCACCTTTGGAGATAATGGCAAAGGAAAGATCATCGGGATAGGTAACATTGGTATCACTCCATCCAAATACATTGAGAATGTTTTATTAGTTAAAGGTTTAAAGCATAACTTACTTAGCATTAGTCAATTCTGTGATAAAGGGTATAAAGTAGTTTTTGAATCATCTGTTTGCATTGTGACTAGTCCTATTAACGATGGCATTAAATTTATAGGACATAGGCATGGCAATATTTATATGGTAGATTTGAATGACTTAGCCAAATTAGACATGCAATGCCTAGTATCCTTGAATGCTAAAATTAATGAGACTAGTTGGCTGTGGCATCATAGACTTGCACATATCAGCATGCATTCTCTTTCAAAATTAATTAAAAAGGAATTAGTTCTCGATTTGTCAAAATTGAATTTTGAAAAGGATAGAATTTGTAATGCATGCCAATTAGGTAAACAAACTAGAGTTTCATTTAAATCCAAAAATACTATTTCAACTTCTAGACCTTTAGAGCTCTTACATATGGACTTATTTGGACCAACAAGAATCACTAGTCTAGGAGGAAAACGATATGGCTTTGTAATTATAGATGATTACTCTCGTTTTACTTGGGTTTTCTTTTTGGCTCACAAAAATAAAACTTTTCATATTTTCACTAAATTTTATCGAAAAGTCACTAATGAAAAAGGGTTTTCAATTCAAAATATTAGAAGTGATCATGGAACTGAATTTGAAAATCAAAATTTTGAAAATTTTTGTGATGAAAATGGAATTGGCCATAACTTCTCTGCTCCTAGGACACCCCAACAAAATGGGGTAGTTGAAAGGAAAAACAGAACCTTAGAAGAAATGGCCCGTACCATACTTTGTGAAAGCAACCTTCCAAGATATTTTTGGGCGGAAGCAATTAACACAGCATGTTACATTTTAAATCGTGCTTTGATTAGACAATTTTTAAAGAAAACCCCCTATGAACTTTGGAAAGGAAGAAAATCAAATATTGCATATTTTCATATTTTTGGTTGCCGATGTTTTGTATTAAATAATGGCAAAGAAAAACTTGATAAATTTGATGCAAAATCAGATGAAGCAATCTTTCTAGGTTACTCCTCCACTAGTAAAGCATTTAGAGTTTTCAACAAAAGAACTTTAGTAGTTGAGGAGTCCATACATGTTGTTTTTGATGAATCTAACGATCTTCCTTCAAGAAAGAATGAGGGTGTTGATGATGCAGATCCACTAATAGAAGGTATGAAGGAGATCACTCTGAAAGATTCAGCAACTCCAGAAGACAAGGATCAAGAAGACGAACAAGATGAGATAGGTGAAGAAATTTAAGAACAACCTCAAGATACAAATGACCTACCCAAGGAATGGAGGTATGTTCACAACCACCCTAAGGAGTTAATTATTGGTGATCCTATGCATGGGGTAAAAATTTGTTCTTCACTTAGAGATGTAGTTAATCATTGTGCTTTTGTATCTCATCTTGAACCTAAAACTTTTGAAGAAGCTAAAAATGATCATAATTGGATTAATGCTATGCAAGAGGAACTTAATCAATTTAAAAGAAATAATGTTTGGACCTTAGTATCAAGACCTAAAGATTATTCAATAATTGGCACAAAATGGGTCTTTAGAAACAAATTAGATGAGCATGGAAATGTAATTAGAAATAAAGCAAGACTAGTTGCTAAGGGATATAATCAAGAAGAAGGAATTGATTTTGATGAAACTTTTGCACCTGTTGCTAGATTAGAAGCTATTAGACTTCTACTTGCATATGCTTGCTTTATGAAATTCAAATTATTTCAAATGGATGTTAAAAGTGCATTTTTAAATGGATATATCGCTGAAGAAGTATATGTAGAACAACCTCCTGGATTTGAAAATCATGCTTTTCCTAATCATGTCTTTAGATTAAATAAAGCTTTATATGGATTAAAACAAGCACCTAGAGCATAGTATGAAAGGCTAAGCAAATTTCTACTAAATAATGGTTTTTCAAGAGGTAATGTAGATACAACCCTATTTACTAAAAGAAATCAAAATGATATGCTAGTTATATAAATTTATGTTAATGACATAATTTTTGGGTCTACTAATGAATCCCTTTGTCAAGACTTTGCTAAGCTTATGCAGGGGGAGTTCGAGATGAGCATGATGGGAGAACTCACCTTCTTCCTCGGACTCCAAATCAAACAATCAAAAGAGGGAATCTCCATCACCCAAAGCAAGTACACCAAGGAACTACTCAAAAGATTTGAAATGGAGAACTGCAAACTAATTGGCACACCAATGAGTCCCTCATGTAAGCTTGACAAGGATGATGAAGGTAAATGTGTAGACTTAAAATACTATAGAGGTATGATTGGCTCATTATTATATTTAACTGCAAGTAGGCCTGATATCATGTTTAGTGTTTGCATATGTGCTAGATATCAATCTAATCCTAAAGAATCTCATTTGAATGCTGTTAAAAGAATCCTTAGATACTTAAATGGTACTCAAACTCTAGGGTTATGGTACTCTAAGGACTCACAAATTGATTTATTAGGATATTCAGATGCTGATTTTGCTGGATGTAAATTAGATAGAAAAAGCACAAGTAGAACTTGCCAATTTCTTGGAGTTAACCTAATCTCATGGTTTAGCAAGAAATAAAATTCGGTGGCACTGTCTACGGCTGAGGCCGAATACATTGCAGCCGGAAGTTGTTGTGCTCAAATCTTATGGATTAAGCAACAACTCGAAGACTTTGGAATCAAACTTAATGAAACACCAATAAGATGTGACAACACAAGTGCCATAAATCTATCTAAAAATCCAATTCAACACTCAAGATCCAAACATATTGAAATAAGACATCATTTTATAAGAGAACATGTTTAAACCAAAAATGTAATTCTTGAATATGTTTGTACTAAAAATCAATTAGCTGATATCTTTACAAAGGCCCTTAGTGAGGATAGATTCTATGAAATTAGGAGAAATCTAGGAATTCTAGATCCATATGCCTAAAATTTCTCAATTTCCAAAGAATTTATGTCAAAAACTCTTAGAGCTCAATTTCCAACATCTATCCTGGTCCCAAAAGCTCAAATTTATCATTCTAAAAACTTATCATTGAGCAAAATTCCTTCTCCCAAAATTTTGATTTTTTCTGAAATTTATTCGCATTTTTTCTGAATTTCTGAACTTCATGAGTCGACCCCCATGAGTCGACTCAATGGCAAACTTATTATTTCCTCAAACTTCCCACGGGCTCATTGTTTTTATACTGGATCCCTGTTCGTGAGACGACTCATCTTCTCATCGTCCTCCTTCCAAAAGCCGTCTTCTCCAATTCTTTTTGCTCCAAATCCAAGGATCTAGTTCGAGGCAATTCTCCCTCCTCCTCTCCACCAAAAATCGCCACCTTGGAAAGGGATTTTTTTTGTGTTTTCTCGCATTGCTTGGTGCGGTTGGAACGTGCCCTAGCACTTCACCGATCTTCCCAAATCCACTTCTTTTCTCCACCAAAATCCTTCTTCACTCTCTTGTGATCCCTCCACCACTCATTCAAGTGTTCCTCCAAGTCTCCTTACCTGCTACAAAATTGGATATGGCTCCAAAGATGAAGCTTCCCCAAAGAAGAAAGTCAATCCGTGAGCCTGAAGAAATTGTCCGAAAGAAAAGGCATGCTCAGTCTTCAACTGCTCCCACTCCAGTTTCAGTATCTGCTCAAGGTCCCTCTCAATCCTTTCTAAGCCCCAGTAAGAATCCTCTTTTCGATAGAAAAGTCGAAATCGGGAAGAATATAGATTTTTGGTTCTTTGAGAAAGAGGGCTTTACTTTTGCAAGTAAGATTAAAAACCAAGGATGGAAACTCTACTGCTCCCTTAAGGAAGTCACCTATGTTGACCTAGTTAGAGAATTCTACCAGAATCTACTTTATGGAGATGGGTCAGTGACTTCAACAGTCAAGGGAATTGATATCTGCTTGGATTCTAGGATATTGGGAGAAATACTTCAGTTGCCTAGTGAAGGTTACTCTTATATGGAACTCCCAGTTAAAGAAGAGGGGATCAGAATTATTTTAGGAGAAACTTATTCAGGGAGTTTAAACAAATTGGAAGCAAAGGTTTTGTCCATTGAGATGAGGATCCTGCATCAGATGGTAACGAAGCTCTTCTTTCCTAGGAGTGGTAGACATGATTTACTTTCCAACAGAGATGTATGTATCATGTTTCATGTCATCACTCAGACCCCCCTGAACCTCCCTGCACTTATGATAGAGGCCATGAGAGAAACTTTGAACAGATCCAAGGCACACTTGCCTTATGGTATGGCCCTTACTAGAGTATTTAGGAGGTTTGGAGTTAGCTATGAGGGGGAGGCTTCTACTAAGCTCTCTCATGTGGACACTTTCAACCAACACACCCTGCATCGAATGAGATTTACAAAGACTGATGGTGGTTGGATTAAGGGCTCTGAAGAGAGAGCTGAAGAGAGAGCTGAAGACAGAACTGAAGGCAGAGTAGAAGAAGAAGATCCATCATCTCCTGTCCATGACTTCAGGGCAGCATCACCAAATATCCAGTTCATTTCTGAGACAGAGGCTGGCCCTTCAGAGTTTACTAGGATGCCCACACCAGTGTATCAGCCAGAGAGCAGAGCACCTCAATCAGAGTTCAGACTGGCTGACGATCAGATCGAGCATATATCACAGCGTGTGGCCTCTCTGCTATCTAGTCAGTGGAGCAGTACTTCTTTTACACCTGGAGCCACTTCTTCTGATCAGACTATGACTCCCCACATCTCCACTGTGTTTCAGATGATATCAGATCAGTCCATCCGGATTCAGCAGCTTGAGGACACAGTCTGGAGACTGACTAGCAGAGTTCTTGACTTGCAGGGGCAAGTCCTTGCTTTGGCCCATCCCAAGCCACAGGAGTCAACTATTGAGGTCACAGACCTCACTGCAGAGGCTGGCAGGCTCAGAGGAGCACTAGAAGGTGGATATGAATTACTGAGGAAAGAGATCCGAGGATCGAGTGAGCATGCTACCACTCAGTTCACTGCTCTACTACAGTCTGTTTTCAGAGCACTGAACGTACTTGATTCCATCAGACTCACCCTTTCTGTTCAGTCCTTAGCATCTCAGTGTACTCAGCCTCCCAGTTCATCTCGCTCTCCTGCTCGTGCTAGAGGCAGACGGGGTAGAGGATGCACTTCTGATCCATCAGCTTCTCATCTCATATCTGATGACTCCGATCCTTGACTTGTCTTGATCTTTACTAGATCCTAGGTGTTAGTGTCTTGTTCTAGGATCTGTATTTTGGGGCCATGTATTGAAAATTAGCTGGTTGACTTTTATTTTAAGAACTATGTAATGAAACAATTATGGTTTTATGGAATCATCTTTTACTTATATTTCTACCTTTTGTAATGATATCGATCATATTTTGGTTATATATATTCTCCTTGTTGAAATATTGTCTTCTCTTTGTTGTTGTTTGCTGTTGATAATTGTTATATTAAGGGGGAGCAAACATCTGTGATAAACTCTAAAGGGGGAGAAATTAAAGAATGTTTCAGAAAAAGGAAGAGTTAACCATGTTTGATGATGTCAAAAAGGGAGAGAAATTAAACAAAAATTTGGGAAATTAAACAAAAAGCAATCCAACAAAAGCAAAACCATAAACTATGAAAAAGCAACTCATCAAAACCAAATTATGAGAAATTAATGAATGAATTGAAAATTTAAAGAATAATATCAAAAATATAATGCTAAGTACAATGCAAATAAGTAATTTTTAAATTACTTCTTTACATATGCTCTGATTTGCTTTAAAAAAAATTTTAAATATGCTCTGATATACTTCAAAATTTAAACTTGCTCTGATACATCTTTTGAAATTTTATTTACCTTGATACATCTTAAGAAATTTAACTTACTCTGATACATCCTAAAATTTTTTTTAACTTGCTCTGATACATTATAAAATTTTCTTTGATACATTGTAAAAATTATTTTTCTTGCTCTGATACATTGTCCTAAAATTTTTAACTTGCTCTGATACATTATAAAATTTGCTCTGATACATTATGAAATTTTCTCTGATACATTATAAAATCTTTTCTGATAACATTGTAAAAATTTTTTTTTTTGCTCTGATACATTGCAAAATTTATTTTTTTTCTCTTGCTCTGATACATCTTAAACTCAAAATGATCTAATATACTTTCCAAATCAACTCTTAAACATGCTTTGGCACACGTAATTATTTTTTTTATCAAAAGTAATTAAAGCACATAATTATTTTTTGCTCTGATGCTAAAACTAAAATCAAATGAGAATGAGCAAATTTTTAAAATACAGCTTAATCTGATAACAAAAATAAGTTTTCCGCTCTAACACCAAATTCACATAATCCAATGAGCATCTTTTTAAATCTTTAAGAAAATGGACAAACTATTTTTGCATATGACCATTTATATCACATGCCAAAAGAATCATATTTTTTTTTACACCTATAGTGCATTCTTTTGAAATTAATGCATTCACATAAATGCTTTTGTTCAAGTATTTTGTCATCATCAAAAAGGGGGAGATTGTTGCTCCTAGATTGATTTTGATGATTACAAAGCAGATTGAAGGGATACAAATATTTTAAATTGAAAAAGTCTTTATGCTCTTCAAGGGCAAAATCATAATTTTATTAAAATCCTGATTTGATAGTATCATTTGGTAGAACAAATGATTTGTAAACTATTGATAAAAATTTCATTATTTTTGGACTTATATTTTTGAAGTTATGAAGGTTTGAAGTGCATGAGTCGACTCATGAGTCCACTCATGGCACTATGAGCTGATTGGCACGTAAAAATTTTCCATGGCACGCTGGATTTTTGGCTTGGCACGACCTGTGAGTCGACTCATGAGTCGACCCACAAGGCATGAGTCGACTCATGAGTCGACCTCTGCTGATTTGGGCCAAAAAATCCAGAAATCAAAGTTTCTGGCTAATGCAACAGAAGTCGACTCATGAGTCGACTCCTGAAGCATGAGTCGACTCATGAGTCGACCCCTGCGACGGAAATCGTCTGCAACGGCTAGTTTTTTGCCCGTTTTAATTGCCTTTTATGCTTCCTAAAAATGCTCTAACGGTTCTTTTTCTGTCTAATATGTTTTCTCTTGTTTCTTAATGCTATAAAATGTTTCAAAAGGTGAAAATACAGGATACAATTGAGAGGATCCAAAATATACACGAAGTGATCAATGAGACATTCGAGAGAAAAAGAAAAGAGGATCCAAAATCTACACGAGAGAGAGACAGGTGATCCACAATATACACGAGAGATTGTGAAAGAGATTCAAGAGCATTCAAAGAGAGGATTTTTCACACCTATTGTTTCAACCTTGATCTAGAGATCTTTCAAAGCCTTCAAGAAGTCTTCAATCAAAGATCATCCTCTTCTCAAGCATTCATTCAAGCGTTCATCCACCTTGAGAAAATCCAAAAAGGAGATTCTTCATTTGAGTAAAGTATTTTTATTATTATATTCGCTCATTTAAGGAGCTGTTATTGTATTAATTTGTGCTCTAAGCTATTTTACTCTTTGTGAGTATTTGTTCTTATTTTTGGAGGATTTCCAAAACAAGGGAAGGTTGATCCAAACCTGAAATCGGAGTATTTTGGGTTGACTTGTACCCGGGAAACAAGTAGACTAGCTTGGGATAGCTAGTGTCGGAGTTTCCGACGTTTGTATTCGGGTTGAATACAAGTATAGTGGATTAGAATTCCCAAGTAGGAGCTTGGGGAGTGGATGTAGGTGCAAGGTTGGCACCGAACCACTATAAATCCTTGTGTTTGTGGTGTGCTTTCTTGTTTCTCTTTATTTCTTTATTATATCCTTGCATTCTTGCTTTAGGTAATTAATCTTGAATTAAAGTCTTTGTTCTCATTCATCATAAGTAATTAATTAAGCCTAAAATTTTTAGAAACCCAATTCACCCCTCCTCTTGGGTTGCATAGCTGGGCAACACCAACTTTGAGATGCTTGCTTAAGTCCATAAATAAACCTTTGCAGCTTGCAGACCTTGTGATTACTATTATCAGACGTGAAACCCAGAGGCTGCTTCATATAGATATCTTCCTCAAGATATTGATTTAGGAAGATAATGTTGAAAAATATGTCCCAAAGTCAATCGTTGGATGATTGTGCTCATCTTATAAACTGTATATAAATTTTTATTAATAAAAATTATTTGATATTTTCATTATAAATTGACCATCTTTGAACTTCTATGTTGTAATGAAAGCTTTAGGACTATTATTAATCGACAAAGGAGGATTTGTCGTTAAGTCCTTAAAATTGTTCACGATCAAATGATACGCTATTATTAGGACGATAGCGATATCAAGTGTAGGTCATTGTATATCATATGAGTTGGTTGTCCTCTTAACCAAAGAGTGTGGAGATACTATTATGGCATGCAGATAAAATATAGGAGTACATTCACATCAAACGTGATCATGTGCCAAGTACTTTGCTATCAAGAGTAGCTTGTGAAGGGTATGGGTATAAGTGTCCCTCTGATCTGAGACTACCATGGTGACTTGTAAGCAACTCACTATACTTTAGTATCGGACTATCTAAGTTTCTAACTTAGTGATAGAAGGATACTAGGTGCAGTCAAGTACTTATCAAGTCGGTGTGTGAGTCAAGATGGAATTGACCCCTCTGAATTGGTAGGAGATATGCATCAGTATATTTCAATTTAGCAAAACTTTGGTCAGGATAATCCATGAGATATATTTGAAAGGTTGAAATACAATATGGTCGACTTAATTAGGGTTGACAGTTAAATCCTAAGTCATCTTGAGCATTTGGATCAAAGAGATAAATTATATAGTAACCATATACCAGTAGATTCTAGAAGGTTGCTTTGCAATACTTTGACCTATCCAGTCATCAGATCATCATTACTAGATGGTTACATCGATTAGTATAGAATATTATTCCTATGCTACCGACTTAGGTTCAAATCTATAGGGTTACACACATTAGAAGATTTGGTCAGATTTGATGGCTGAAGAGTCAATTGGATTGCGACTCTAGTGAAGAGTCCTACTTGGACTAGGACTCTGTAGGAGAGTCCCACTGGGACTGAGACTCTACTATTTATGAAAAATTAATTAGTAATTAGATTACTAATTGACTCAATTTTATTGAGTAAAAAGCTTTGGAACAAGTCTAATTGAATTAGATTCAGTTCGACTCAGATTGGGATTGATATGATCCAACCCGATTACAAGAAAAATTTGATCCTGATTCGATCAGGGTTTGGACTCGACTAATTTCTAATTGGGTTAGAAATTTGATGAGATATTTAGATTCCTAATTGGATTAGGTTATTTCTATCAATAATTTTAATCCAAATTTGATTTGGATTAGAATTGAATTAGAAATAAAGAGTCTAAGTCAGACTAGGACTCTATCTTTATCTTTTGCACCACATCTGGATCCATGCCAATTTCTCCATGTCTAATTGGATTTAGGTTGTGATTTTTGGTGTCATGAGAGATGATCCAATAAAGATAGTCGGCTATAGTTAATGAGTCATAATATTATCTCTTGCCTAATTTGACTGCAATCCGAATTAGAGATAAGATGCAGACTAAGAAAGAAAAATTTCGTATATGGTATATTGTTGGAGCTATATTATTTTTTTTATTTTTTTTAAAAAATCATTTATTGTGTGAGACTCTTAATTTCTTCTCCATATCTTAATTATTTTTTTAGAATTTTTGGAGATGCCAAAAAGGGGTTTTGGCATTGATTCATGGCATCCTTTCTTAGAAAGTCCTAATTCCTAGTCTATAAAAAGGGGACCCCTCTCTTGGACGTCCCATGATCAATTCTCTTATAGATTTATTATTTTTAGAGCCTCTTCTCCTCCTCCTCTCTTTTTCTCCAGATCTTCTATCACTTTGGAGTGTCCAAGGTGCTTGTAGAAGAAGGAAGAGGTCAGCTATCGAAGTTATTTGCAGACTAGCATCTCGGAGCCCCTGATCTGCATCAGTCTTTGCATGAATTTTTTTATAGAGGCCAGATGACTTTGTGTGTCTGTGAGCAACCTGAGAAATATCATCTCTAATTATTGGATCATAGGAGATCAAGATCAAAATTTGCTTGGTAACGATCTCTAACTTATTTTGATTCCTATGGTAGATCTAATAGCTAGATCTAGAATTTTAGCATCGATGAAATCGATGTGATTTTTATTTTCAGATTTAAAGTATATATTTTTTATATCAAAGATCCTGATGTGGTAGTCTAAGATTAGATCTTATATATATGATTAGGATTAAATTATTTAATCTATTATTTTTGCTGCATAAAATTTTTTAGTTGCATATACTGCACTACTGTAAATTTTTTTTAATTGGTATCAGAGCCAGGTTGTTTTGATATGAATTAATATGACTTTAAATTTAATTTTTTATTATTAGATCTAATTATTTATAATTTAGATTAGATCTAAATTAGTTTATTTTTAAATCTGATTATTGTTTATTTAGATTAGATATTCTGAGTAGTAAAGTACTCAGATTGAGTAATCATCAGGCTGTCCGATTATAGAAGCAAGTGGGGTTTCATGACCCTCTCCTCCCATTCAATGGGGTGCTCTTCATGGAGTGTAGGGGTGCCACTGTGAGGTCCCATGAAGAAGAAAGTGAAAAGAAAAAATTTACTTTCTTGCAAAATCCTAGATCTTGAAACTCTAGGTGTTGTTGTATGTGATGCAAATTATGAAGATAGTTAGTTACATCTAATCTTGTTTAGTCAAAATTATTTTGATCTAAAATTATAAAAAATTTAGATTTGATCTAAAAGATTTTATGATTTGATGTAAAAAGTTTACATAAAAAATTATTTTCAAAACTTTAACCATGTTGATGCAAAACTTCATTGAAAATTAAGTATCAAGCTGATTGGATCTAGAATTATGATTTAGATCTAATGACATTGCATAAAACATAGGGCATGGGTTAGCTCAAATCAGGTCCTTCTCTTTAATTGGGTTAGACCTAAGGTTAGAATCAAAGAATTGATTGACTATGTAGAGAAATTGATTAAGTTTAACCAAATATTGAATTAGATTAATCAAGATTTTTCTAATACAACAGTTGTAGATGGTCAAGTCCATGTCTTTGATTAGACCAAATGGACCTTGATTGTGGCTCAATGGTTGAACTTGAACTATTCGGTTGATCAAATTGAAATTAGTTAACCAATTGGTGTCAAAGGTAAGTTTGATATTTTAATTGATGGTTTTTAATTGAGAGTGGCTTATCTAGCCATTTTGATGGTGTCTAAGGTAAGCTTAGCAGACCCTCCCATCGATCTCACTTACTTGTCCAATTTGGTGAACTGAATTTTGATTAGATCGCTAAGTGATTCGAGTTAGCCCATGCCATTAAGGTTGATCAGTGTAACTGATCTAGGTGTCAATCAATCAGCATGACCTAATTCGATTTAGTGACTTGATGAAGTCAGTGGAAGGATTATGGTCTACTGATTGATCTTTTCTTCTCTTCTCTAAATCGATTAAATTCTCTAAATTATTAGGTTCTTAAAATAAGTTAGTTATGGTGATAACTAGATCATAGCCTCCCATTAAGGTAAGTGATAATGGATCTATTATTTCTGATTGACATTGTAGGCACAATCCGTCTGATATTCTCTCTGAATGATAGAATTATCATTCATCATATGATGATTTTGATGAACTATCTGATGATGGTTGGATTGATCAAGCCATCCTCGAGCCTGATCACTCACTAGGTAGAATCACTGAGTAGATTCATATTAATGGTTTGATCTAATCGAAACTTCAGTGGAGGCCCATCACCTACTGAAATAAAATCTGAGGTTAAATTAAATACTAGAAGTTGTTTGAAAAAATAATTGGTTGAGAACCTACCCATAGGTGCATATGGGTTGATCGAGCCATCCTCGGGCCTATATATAGTCTGTGTGGATTATGGTACCCACTAAAAAATTAAAATAATTCCTTGAATTGAAGGTAGAGGCTATCAATTTATATAAAATAGTGGGAGGACCTTTAGACTAAAGTTCAAGTCTTTAGGATTAATAAATTCATATACTAATTAGGCTTTGTTCTTTCTTTGTATGTGTAGATATGGCCTCAAATTTGTCACTCTGATTACTATTGGATAGTGAGAAGCTTATCGGATTGAATTTTGATAATTGGTATCAAAAATTAAAAATTATCCTGGAGTACGAGCAGATCCTTTATGTGATAACAGATCTGGTACTTGAGGAGCCTGCTCCTAACACCCGAGAAGCAATCCGAGATACTTATTTGAAGTGGCCCAATGATTGTACCATGGTTCGTTGCATCATGTAGGCCTCCATGAACGATGAGTTCAACCGAAAGTTTGAAGAACCTCAGCCAGAGAAAATACTTCAAGTGTTGAGAAATTCCTTTGGTACTCCTGACGACGTTGAGAGGCATAAGATTAGTTGCACCATTTTCAATGTCCGGATGAGGGAGGGTGCATTTGTTATCGATCATGTATTGTACATGATCGAGCAGATTAAAAAATTGAGCAAATTTGACTTTTCTTTGCATGAACAGCTGGAGAAAGATGCGATCCTGAACTCTCTTTCCAAGTCCTACCTACCATTCCTCAGTTATTTCAGAATGATGAAGTCTGTAGTCAACTACCACGGTCTGTTGAGGTTACTACAGACTTTTGAGAAAGATCACCAGCTCTACAGAAGAGGTGAATCTAGTGGGAGGATCTTCTTCGGATAGTCATCGTCCATTTAAGAAAGAAAAAAAAAAGAAAAATAAGAAGATGCTTGGTGTTGAGAGTCAGTCCCAGAAATTCAAGTTCAAGGTTGATCAAAGTCAGATAGAGTGCTTCTTTTATAAGAAATAGGATCACTGAAAGAAGAATTATCCTCAGTATATCGCTTCCC
Organism: Elaeis guineensis; assembly: GCF_000442705.2. Classification (NCBI taxonomy): domain Eukaryota; kingdom Viridiplantae; phylum Streptophyta; class Magnoliopsida; order Arecales; family Arecaceae; genus Elaeis; species Elaeis guineensis. The sequence goes on along the minus strand of NC_026005.2, from coordinate 56,290,963 downwards.
TTAATTCGAACAAGCCAAAGAAGAAGAAGCAATCAATTGCTGGATAAGGTACTTATGTGATAATACCTTGTAACTTCTCTCTTATAGATACAATGACCTGGGTATTGAATACTAAAAGCCCTATTCATATTTGCAATTCATTGCAAGGTTTTTAGGTCACTAGGAGATTTGGAGAAGGTAAGAAATTTCTGAATGTTAGAGATAGAAGATCAGTTCCAGTTCTAGCTTTAGGAATCATCAAGCTTGTATTTGAGTCTGAGTATATTATTTTTAATGAGTGTCATTACTGTCCTAATTTTCTTTTAAATATTATTTCTGTAGGCCTTTTGATCAATTCAAATTATGAAATATCAATAAATTTTTTTTTTTGTGATATCATTTTGAATGGTGTTATAATTTTATGTGGATAGTTGAACAATGATATCTATATTATATTTAGACCAATGTAATGTACATTTCAAATAAATACCCTAGAATAGATGATGTCACAGATGTCTACCTTTGGTATTGTAGGCTAGGTCATATCAACAAGAACAGGATAAACAGGTTAGCTTAAGTAAAAATTCTTGATAAACATGATTATGAATTGTTACCTACCTGTGAGTCTTGTTTGCTTGAAAAGATGACCAAGTCATCTTTTACTGAAAAAGATAAACAAGCCAGTGATATGCTGGGTCTGATACATATCGATGTATGTGGACCCATGAGCATATATGCTAGAGGAGGATATAGCTACTTCATCACATTCACAGGTGATCTATCTAGGTATGGGTACATCTACTTGATGAAACACAAATTCGAATCATTTGAAATGTTCATACGATTCCGTAACGAAGTAGAGAAATAAACTAAAAAAAAGTATTAAAATTTTTCATCTGACCGAGGAGGTGAATACCTTTTCAGTAAATTTCTGACATATCTAGGAGAGAATGAGATTCTCTCCCAATAGACCTCTCTAGGGACACTACAGCATAATGACGTCTCAGAAAGGAGAAATTGAACCTTGTTGGATATGGTTCGGTCCATGATGGGTTTTGCAACTTTGCTAATCTTTTTTTGGGGATATGCACTTGAAACAGCCTATCTTGTGCTCAATAATGTTCTAAACAAGTCAGTTAGTAAGACACCATATGAGATATGATCAGGATGTAGGCTGAACCTCTCTTACTTTAGGGTCTGGGGGTGTCCAGCTTATGTTAAACGATTACAAACTGACAAGCTCGGTCCTAAGTCCAATAAGTGTAATTTCGTAAGGTACCCCAAGGAAACGAGGGAATATTACTTTTACCTACCTACTGAACAAAAGGTGTTTGTCAGCAGTAATGCATATTTTTTGGAAAAAAAATTTCTTAGTGAAGAAATAAGTGCCTCTAAAATCGAGCTTGATGAAGTTCTATAGGTAGAAGAACCGACACCAATGATTGAATTTGAATCGGATTTGATGAGATCAAACCTGGAGCCCAATGAACAAATATCCTTAAGGCAATTTGATAGAGTACCGTGAATTAATAAAGAACTTTGGAACAAGTCTAATTGAATTAGATTCAGTTCGACTCAGATTGGGATTGATATGATCAAATCCGATTACAAAAAAAATTTGATCCTGATTCGATCAGAATTTGGACTCAGCTAATTCTTAATTGGGTTAGATATCTGATGAGATATTTAGATTTTTAATTAGATTAGGTTTATTTCTATCAGTGGTTTCAATCCAAATTTGATTTGAATTAGAATTGAATTAGAAATGAAGAGTCCAAGTCAGACTACGACTCTATCTTTATCTTTTGCGCCACATCTGGATCCATGTCAATTTGTCTACACCTAATTGAATTTGAATTATAATTTTTGACATCATGAGAGAGGATCCAATAAGAGTGGTCAGCTATAGCGGATGAGTTATAATATTATCTTTTGTCTAATTCGAATGCGATCTGAATTAGAGATAAGATGCAGACTAGGAAAGAGATTTTTCATATATGGTATATTGTTGGAGTCATATTATTTTTTTTCTTATTTTTTTTAAGGAATCTTTTAGTGTGTAAGATTTTAGATTTCTTCTCCATATCCTAATAATTTTTTAAAATTTTTAGAGATGCCAAAAAGGGATTTTGGCATTGATTCATGGCATCCTTCTTGGAAAGTCCTAATTCCTAGTCTATAAAAAAGGGACCCCTCTCTTGGACGTCCCATGATCAATTTTCTTATAGATTTTTTATTTTTAGAGCCTCTTCTCCTCCTCTTCTCTTTCTCCTATAGATCTTCTATCACTTTGGAGTGTCCAAGGTGCTTATAGAAGAAGGAAGAGATCAGTTATCGAAGTTGTTCGCAGACTAGCATCTCTGAGCCCCTAATCTGCGTCAGTCTTCATGTGGATTTTTCTATAAAGACCAGACGACTTCATGTGGTTGCGAGCGATCTGAGGAGCATCCTCTCTAACTATTAGATCAGAGAAGATCAAGATCAAAATTTGCTTGGTAACGATCTCTAACTTATTTTGATTCCTATGGTAGATCTAATAGTTAGATCTAGAATTTCAGCATCGATGAGATCGATGTAATTTTTATTTTTAAATCTAAATAATATATTTTTCATATCAAAGATCTTGATGTGGTAGTCTAAGATTAAATCTTATATATGTGACTAAGATTAAATTATTTAATTTATTATTTTCACTGCATAAAATCTTTTAATTGTATATACTGCACTACCGCAAATTTTCTTCAGGCAGTTTTCACATCTATCTGCCAAATTTCATAATCATGAAATGCTGCTATGGTAAGCAGAGTACGGATGGATTTTAGCATGGCTACGGATGAAAAAATTTTATGATAGTCGATGCCTTTGCATTGACTATAACCTTTTGCGACTAGCCTTGCCTTATAGGTCACTACCTTACCATCCGACTCAATCTTCCTTTTGTAAATCCATTTACACTCAATAGGTACAATACCTTCAGATGGATCTACTAAGGACTAAACTTAGTTGGAATGCATGGAGTCAATTTCTGACTTCATCGCATCCATCCATTTCTCAGAGTCTACATCTAATATTGCCTCATCATAGGTTTTGAGATCAATCCTAATGTCCCTATCTCCTACGAGGAACGCTTCCTCTAAATCCTCTATAAGAACACCTAAGTATTTTTCAGGAGGATGGAAAATCCTACTTGACCTATGAGGTGGAGGAGGTATCACATCTACTAGCTCATTACTGGATTCAGGTTCTTGGACTCGATGCTCTTCAGAGACTTTCTCTTCAAATTTAATCTTCCTCCTATTGCTTCCATCTTGGATAAACTCTTTTTTCAAGAATACGGCATGATTACTCATAATCACATTATGATCTTCAGAAAGATAGTAGTAGTATCTCATGATTTTCTTAGGATATCCTATAAAATAAGCCCTAAAGGATCTAGCCTCTAACTTGTCTGCCTGCTGTCGCTTGACATAGACCGGACATCCTCAAACCTTGAGATACCCAAGAGTTGGCTTCTTACCATGTCATAATTCATATGGTGTGGTAGGAACAGATTTAGAGGAAACCTAACTCAAAAGATGAATCATAGTAAGCAAAGCATGTCCCCAGAGGAAGTCAAGAAGATCTGTGAAGTTCATCATAGATCCGATCATATCTAATAGGGTTCGATTCCTCTTTTTGGATATCCCATTGAGCTGAGGTGTCCCTGGAGATGTCTACTATGAGACTATACCATTATCTTTGAGATAGGCATAAAATTCTCCACTAAGATATTCTCTTCCTCGATCTGATCGAAGAATCTTTATGAGTTTTTTAGTCTATTTTTCTACTTTATGTCTGAACTCTATGAACTTTTCAAAGGCTTCAGACTTTTGGTGCATCAAATACACAAACCCATATCGTAAAAAATCATCCATAAAAATTATGAAGTAGATATAGCTACCCCTGGCTTGTACACTGAATGGACCACACACATCAATATGTATCAGGGCTAATATCTCAGTGGCCCTTTCCCCTTGTCCCACAAAGGATAGCTTGGTCATTTTTTCTTGAAGATATAATTTACATATTGGATAAGACTCAGAAGTCAATGGTCCAAGAAGACCATCTTTCTCCAGTTTGTTAAGTCTGTCTTCTCCAATATGGCTTAGCCTAAGGTGCCACAGATACTTTTGGCTGATCCTATCTCTAGGTCTCTTAGACCCTATGGCATTCACTATTTGTTCATTAATGTCTACACTTGCATCGGTATGCAAATGGTAAAGGCCATCAATCAAGAAAGCACGTGCTACAAGTTTATTTCTAAAATAAATAGAACACATATCTTTATTAAAATAAAAATTATAATTATCCTGTACCAGTACAGAGATAGAAATCAAATTTCTACTGGCTACAGGTATATAGTAACAGTCTTTCAAAAATAAACTAAATCCTAACAGTAGTTGCAGAGGGTAGGTTTCGACGGCCATAGCAGCAACCCTTGCTCCATTGCCGACCCAAAGAGTGATCTCGTCATCTCCCAGCCCCCTAACTTCTTCAAGATCTTGCATTGAAGTGCACAAATGAGCATTTGAACCAGAATCAAGAATCCAACTAGAAGAAGAGGAAATCGTTAGAAATAATGAGCATTTCAGACATACCTTCAGAAGGCCCATCCTTCTTCCTGCTCTTGACATTCGTTGGGTAGGCCGGATTGTTCCTTCTCTAGTGGTCTTCGACGTTACAATGAAAATACTTTTCCTTGACATGGGCCTTCTTAGGAACCTGCTTCTTGGGCTTGGCCTCGTTCTTCTATTTCTTCCTAGGCTTTTTCTTCTTCTCGCAAGAAGACTTTCTTTTGGAGGAAGCCTGCTCTACAGCTAAAACTGTGTCCCTTGAACTCTTCAAAGTGCCCTTTGCAGTCACCAGCATATTCAATAACTCTGACAAAATAGCATCGATCTTATTCATATGGTAGTTCATGATGAACTGGCCATATGAATCAGGAAGAGACTGGAGGATCAGATCCACTTGTAGTTCTTTGTCTATGTTCATTTCGAGCTTTTGAAGCTCCTCTATGTCATTGATCATTGTCAAATAATGATCGTTGACAGACTGCCCATCATGCATCTTCATTCTAAAAAAAATCTCTGGGAGACCTCAAAGCAAGCTGTGCGACTCTGTTCACCATACAACTCTTGCAGGTGAACCAACATCTCCTTGGCAGTCCTCATGTCTTCATGCTATTGCTGAAGATCATTGGATATGGATGCTAAGATGTAGCACTTTACTTTGTTATCTTCGTCCATCCACTTTTCAAGTACAGCTCATTGATCAGTAGATGGGCGAGCAGGTAACACAGGCACTTTCTGATCAAGGATATAGGTAAGCTTTTCAAAATTGAGAATAATTCTCAGATTTCGGAGCCAGTCTTTATAATTTGTGCCAACTAACTTATTTGTATCGAAGATTCAGGTTCAGGGGTTTGAACTCGATATGATTATCTACAGAGAGAACAGTTTTTAGTTAGATTTTTGTACTTATAAGATTGTTTGTTCTATAAACTTTAAAAACAAATAAAGGCTCCCACTATTTTCTTGAATCTCCCACACTCCTCAAGTGGAGAAACGAAAATCTATACGCGATCGATTTCAAGTAGGTCCTATGGTCTCGTTAATCTATACACACCTCACCTAATAGTTATTGGTGAGTACAGACCAATGAATGGATAACACTTTGTCTATTGCTTCACTAAGCAAGATACAATGGGCTTGGTCTCTAAGTCCTGTGGCCTCACCTAATAGTTATTGATATATTTCTTAGTTAAGTCAAATCCATCGTTCACCAGCGGATGCAAAGCCATCATTGGGACCCTCACCTAAAGTTATTGGGCCCAACCCCATCTCTACTCTGAGACATCAAATGTCAATAGAGTGGTTGTATCTTTTCGATGCAATCGAACCACTGTAACCAATCAAGAATGATCAACATCAGGAAGGCACCCGCATCTCTACAATGATGGAAGATCTTTAGACTTAATATTTAATAAGGAGATATGTATTTAGGTCTCTTCTAAATTAGCAGATCTGATATCTGACTGATTAAATTAGGTCAGCACATCAATATGTCTAACCGTCCTAGTCGGCATGGGTGAACTCGTGTCAACAAGTAACCTAACATGAAACTGAATCTCCCTTGATGGCCAGGTAAGTTAAGATGCGTGGGGTCCCCCCATTGCTTTCCTTAGGCACCAATCAAAATTGGTCAGGTCAAACAATGGAATCAATTAAATAACCACCATCTAAATACTTGCCTTAGATACCAAATTGGTTGATTAAAATCGATTAGATTAATCTATTAAAATGGGCCCAAACCATGGAGCCAAATTTGATCTTGAGTCAATCAATTCACATCAAAATATGAATCGATATGACTAACTACAACTAAATTTGACTTTGAGCTCCTTTGATCTAATCTTAATCATCTATTGATTAGGTTCAATCAACTGCTAAAAATCAAAAACAGGTTCTAGCCTGATCTAATTAATTAGATCTTAATTATAGTTTGATCACTTAGATCTAATTTGTTCATCCCATACCACATACAACAACATAATTTTAGATCTAAAAATAATTTTTAGATTATATTTTATTGCATGCAATTAGTGACTTATGATCTTGAAACTATTTTAGATCTAAATCTAATTTCATATATCAAATATATGTAGTTTCAGATCTAAATAAAAATAGATCACATATACGTCAAATTTCAGATCTAAAACTAAATTTATACATATCAAATATATATAAAATTAGATCTAAAATAATAATTAAAATATTTTAAAAATATCTTTTTAAAAATTAATTCACATCAAACTAGGATAATCTTTACAATATAGGGGGTAAACCTCATATCAGGACAATCTTATATCAATTTGATATAAATTTTTAATCATTCTAATTTTAGATCTAAACTCAAATTAAATATATCATATATGTTAATTTTTAGATCTAAAAGATTTAATTTAATTATTTCAAAAATAGTTTTCAAAATTGATCAATCTTGTGCTAGAATAACCTTTACAATATAGACGGTAAACCCTATATCAGGACAATCTTATATCAGTACAAAATTAATTTTAAATAATTAAAAATCTCAGATCTAATCTAAAAATTAGATCGTATATGTTTTCAAAATATATGGCTCTGATATCACTGTTAGAAAATCGAATAGGCAGCATGTGTAGATTTCAAAAACTTTAAAAACTGTAGCAGAAATAAATGGGTTAAATCCTTTAACCCCTACATGCAATAGATCAAATCTAATCTTATCCAAGCTCAGGAGAAAACACATATATATAATCTAAAGTTTAGAAATAAATATGAGATCAGATCTCATTACTTTGGTATAGGTAGATATTCACCGCTTTTGATGATCACAGATTCATAGATGCTCGAGTCGTAAACGTGTCCGACCTCTATGGGTATCCATCAAAATCAATCTCGAATTGATTTCTCCTCATACAAGATTCTTCTTTCTAAGAAGAATCTTAGTCTTGAATACTTTGATCAACATCTTGATTTGGATTGCAAGATCAACTCTTTGATCAGTAGCCTTCTTCTTCTTCTCCTCGATCTTCAACCTCTAAGTCACCAAGCACTACCTCTTGATGTGTGAAAGAGGGGATGCCCAACTTTTGGGTGTAGAAAGGAAGAGAGGGAGGAGAGGAGGCATGGAGAAGGGAGAGAGAGAGATTTTTCATCAAAAATCAATTATCTAGAAACTCTTGAGACATACCTTTTATGTAGGCACTACCCTGACACATAATAGGAACTCAATTATCTTCAAAAAGTAGATCCTTATCCCATAAGAACCTATACCTTTTTAATCTGATTTATTTTAATTAAAATTAGATATAAATAGTATATGATCAGTCTCTTAAAGCATATACAAGAAGCGTCCATCTAATACATGTCAGGTAGTTGGGGTGCCAACACTTGGTGCCCCACAAAAGGATTTTTAGGATTTCTAGCTAAATAAGAAGGGGCATGGCCCCACCTCTCTCTCCTCCACACCATGCCACATAAGAGGAGGTGGGCCCCTCTAGGATTTGGCACCCAATTCTTGCCAAAAGAGAAGGAAGGTGCCACTCAATCTTTCATCTATTCCATATGCGCACTTAGAGATAATTAGGAGATAAAAAAGAGATAATATTAGGATAATTATGTCAATTAATTGACTTAATCAAATTCTCTTGGGCTCATAATTAAGAGCCCAATAAAATTCAAATGAATTTAGGTTAGGTTCAAGGCTATGGACTCAATCAAATCAAAGTTTCAAAAAGAATTAGGTTTAACTGTGTGCTAGCATGGTTCTCATAAACCTAATAGAATTTCAATAAATTCTAACCCAATTAGAACTTTGTAAGTTCAATTGACAAATTCGAGATTAAATCTCTTAATGTGTGATTCCATAGATTTTATTCTATTTGGTAATGAGATATATTGTGATCTCCATCACAATATCATCAAATTTTTTTTGGATGGATTGGAACATTTTCAATTCTACTCTTCAAGGACCATCGATCATCAAGATGATGTCCGATGAGTCTCACAATTCATCAGTGATACCTAGAGTATGTAGTGACAATCCAATAGAATAAAAGTATGAATTTTTAGGTACAGTTATCATATGATTCAGTCTTTCTATCATGAGTTCCGACTTGACGGAGGTTATGGAGAACTCGTCAAATGCCATCATCAGTCATATGCTAGCTTGGCTCAACTTGAGTTCATTTGTGAATTCCGTAGAAACTCTTTTTTAGTATTCACACTTACTTTGATCCAAGACTTTTTGAACTCAGTCTCACAAATCACATAGGACTTCTTTTTTCTATCAAGATCGATAGATTTCATCTAGGTACATCTTACTCCAAACAGCGAACCTGAACCTACTGAAGCCAACATACACAGCAAAGATCCGAATGGCTAGGGACCAAGAGAACATGCAGTCAAACTCAGTAGCCTGACTACAAATAGCCAATGGCACCACAGATCAAAGGATAACTCACACCACTGCAGCATCGAGAAGATCACTGATGAGTGAGTAGACATCCATATAGTTCTCATGTTGGTCACGCTCAGTGCAAGTTGTTCTCTAACAACCACCTGTACCTTCATCCCAATGTCTCTACACCACAAATTTGAGACTCATCTGTCCGCAAGAGAGGTGAATCATGCACCGATCTCAAATGGATTGATCATTATCCTCCGTGATGATCTTTTATCGAGAGTATTTAGAAATTAATCACTAATTAATGTATGTCTCAAATTCTTAACTCTTTAAGAATATACAAAAATCATCTTTGTTAATTTTTAGGACAAATCATGGACACAAATATGATTGGAATGAAAAAGTCCTTTATTGATAATAAAAAGATTACAAGTTTAGGTCCTAGAATTATATAATGTGTTAGCTAACAATTGAATTTAGGGTATAAATTCAACAATCTCCTCCTCATCAATGACACCATCAACTTGCTCATGATCTTCCTCAACAATGTGCTTAACTGGAATATTTTTGCATTCTTGCTCTTTGACCATGCCCTGAAAAGAATTTTGATTAAAAACATCTCGACTAACAATTACCTTGTGGGCAGTAGGATCCCACAATCTATACCCCTTCATTTCTGTAGCATAGCTAGCTAAAAAAATACATCTTTTAGAATTCATGTCAAGCTTGGTCCTCATCTCCTTTGGAACCCAAACATAGGCATCACACCCAAACACACGAAGGAAAGAATAAATAGCAGGTTTATCGGACCAAACCTCTTTAGGAGTTTTGAGTTCTAATGTAATAGTTGGTGACCTGTTCACCAAATAACATGCAGTGTTCACAGTTTTAGCCCAAAAGTTCTTCGCCAACTTCACAGTGCTCAATATGCTCCTAGCACGCTCCATCAAAGTCCAATTCATCCTCTCTGCAATACTATTTTGCTGCAGTGTTTCGAAAATAGTTAGATGCCGCTTAATGCCATGCTCGCTACAAGAATTCTCAAACTCCTTTGAACAAAACTCTCCTCCATTGTCAGTATGAAGATATTTGATTTTCAAACTCTTTTCATTTTCAACCAAAGCTTTGAAAACTTTAAAATTTTCAAATACATCGATTTTCTTTTAAGAATAAAAATCCACACCTTTCGAGAGAAATCATCAATAAAAATCACAAAATATGAACAACCACCCAAAGAAGCATTAGGTACTTCACATGTGTCAACATAAATCAAATTAAGAAAGTTTTTACTTCTACTTGTAGACAAAGAGAAAGTCAATCTACACTGTTTGCCAAACAAATAATCATCACAAAAACCAAGTGATGCTGACTTATAACCAGAAAGAAGGTCTTGTTTAGATAATAGCTGAAGCTCGCACTCACTCATATACCCCAATTGCTTTTGCCAAAGTACTGGAGATTCTGACTTGGTGCTTGTAACAACTTCTTCTCCCACCAAAGTCTCATCAATTAATTTGTACAGATTACGAATTAACTCTCCCTTTGCCACTACCATGATTTCCTTCACCACTTTCAACTGACAATTCTCGTTGATGAACTTCAAACCCCATTAAGCAAACTTTCCCAATGACAAGAGGCTTTTCCAGAGTGTTGGGACATGCCTGACATATGTAATAATGTGAGCACAACCATCAAACATCTTGATTATCACATCTCCAACTCCCATTATTTTGCAAGCACCGTTATCTCCCATGTAGACAACAATACCATTAATCGATCTATAAGTGTGGAACTACTCCCGATCAGGAGTCATGTGGAAAGATACGCCGAAATCAAGGAGCCATTGATTTAGAACTTCTGCTTTGTCTAATGCAGACAAGACATCTTCATCCTCATACACAGTAGAACTCTTTACAATATTGCCTTGAAAATTTTTTGACTCAGACTTTAAATTTTCACCACTATCCTTTCTCAGCTTGTAGTCCTTTTTTAGATGGCCTGACTTTCTGTTTCCCCAGCATCTTATTTGCTTTTTTCCCTTTGACTTAGATCTTGATTTGGATCTTTGACCATTATCTCTCTCGGTGGATCTACCCCACACAACCATTGTATCACCCGTCAGACCAAGACTTGATTTTCTTCTAAATTCCTTGGTAAGAAGTGAAGCAATCACGGAATCTATATCCAAAGACGATGAAATGCTAAGACTCATAATCATATTATCCCAAGAATCCGACATAGAACAAAGAAGAATGCCGTCTCTTTCTTCATCTTCAATTTTGACACCAACGGCCATCAATTTGCTGATAAGGGAATTAAATTGATTAAGGTGTTCTTGTACTGATGCCCCATCTTGCATCTTTAGTTGTACAACTATCGCCGTAAGGAACTTTTATTCACCAAAGACTTATCCTTATAGATGTTCTTCAATTTATCCCACAATCCTTTTGCGGTTGTCTCAGATTCGACATTAAACAACACTGAATCATCTAGAGCAAGGAGAAGATTTGCCAATGCCAATTCATCTTTTTCTGTAAACTATTTCTCTGTCATCCTTTTCGGCCTTTTATTTGAGATTGCAATAGCACAACTATCTTTTACCAACGCCACATGCATCTTCAGCTTCCACAGTGCAAAGTTTGTCCCATCAAATTGAGGGATTTCAAACTTGGTTGTGTTCTTTTCCACCATCTCGGATTGTACTACAAGATTAAACTGCTCTGCACGACCTCGGTTCTGATACCAACTGACACGAAAATAGCATGACGTGCAACCATTCAAAGAATATCACAGTAAATTTAGAAAAGATGGAAAGAAAAAAAAAAAGGAACAGAGCACACTGAGGAATTACATGGTTTGGCACGTTGGTCTATATCCACAGACAAGATCTCCATAGATTTCTTATTAATTTTTGGTGACAAAAAAAGAAGAAAAAGAATCACTCTAATTTTTTTTTTCTTTCTATCATGCGGCTATAAAGCAAGCCAAGATACACATAAGCCCCCAAAAGTAATAAATAAAACCCTAACACTACTTTTTTTTGTTTTGTGTTACACGTGCTTCACCAATCATGCGTATATCACATGTGCAATGTAGTAGGCCGTGCAATGTCCTCAGAAGAAGCTGAAGGCTTCATGAGAATGTTAGGTTACCACTTAGCTCCCCTTCAAATATTTGAGCATCCAACTTCTCTCCTCAACCCTGAAAGCAGGACATCGGAGCTTCTTGCTTGAAAAAATCATGAAGAAATTGTCAAGCTGGAAACAAAAGAATATTATCTTTAGCTGGGCATCTCACTCTTGTTAGCTATATATGTACCATGTGCCATCCCGATTTAATGGATGTTAGTATTCCATCTTTCAACCTTATTCAGCAAGAAGATTAACTACACTGCTGAATGTTCCTATGTGGCAGCCAGGCTTAATACAGTATGGTTAAATACTTAGCGAGCCGGTCCCATGCTTTTTTTTTTTTTTTTTTTTGATAAAATGGAAGCCAAAGGCCACCAAATTTATTTAATGGAAATAATTACAGTGAGTATGTACAAAGGAGGGGGATAACGAAACAAGGCTTTGGGTGACAGAACAACCTCCTTATGACATTGGGGAAGAAGTTAGGTGTACATTCTAGAGGGCAAAGCCAATCTTTTCAATTTCTTCCAAAGATTCTGTGTATCTCCATTGATCTTAGGTGGGCAAATAATGATCCAGCTTTTGAAGAATTGGAGGATATTTTGTAAAATAGAGTACACAAACCCTTTCTTGGATAGGAAGATGCGTGCGTTTCTTTCCCTCCAAGTCTTCTGACAAACCGTAGCCAGGAGTATATCTCCTGCCTTGTTGTCTAAGTAACTTTTGTTCTTCCTCATCCACCTTGTCCAAAGATCAAGAAATGAAGATGGCCTTTTGTTCAATCCTAACTGCAGCTTAAGGGTAGTCCATAGACTACGTGTAAAAGAGCATCTAAAGAATAGAAGATTATTTGATTCCAAATTTGAGCCACAGAAAGCACAATCATTGCTAATGTTCCAAACCTTCTTCGCAAGCACCTCACCTATGTGAAGCTTGTTTTTTGTAGCTAACTACAAGAAGATCTTGATCTTCTCAGGGTCAGGATTCTCTAAAGCACTTTAGCAATAGACATTTGAGGCCACCAAAATTGAGAAATTTGTAAAAAGAGCTAATAGAGAACCCACCACTTTGAGTCAATTTTCACACTAGCACGTCCGCTATGTGAGATGCAACCAAGGATGTCAGCTACTTGGCTTGATTTTCAGTTAATGGCCCCCTTGCTCTAATGCACCAATCTAGCTTTCGCCAACTCCAAAATAAAGAAATGGGCAAGTTTTTTTTCAACACTTAAGAGTCAAGAGTATCAAAGCAAGAAGAAAGAGGAATCACATCCAACCAAACATCCTCTCAAAACCTTATGGTATCACCGATCCTACTTTGAATGTCACACAATTCCAAAATGTTAGAGATTTTAAACACACATCCTTCCAAATGAGAGAGAATTCGAAAGTACCACTTCTTGATCTCGTGCCGAATCTCCTCCTAAAGTAGTAAGCGCATGCAATCTGATGCCACCAGGGGATGACAAACCCTTGTAGAAATCTTCAAGCCCATTTAGCCAAGAGAGACTGGTTCATCTGAGCCAAGTTTATCACACCCTAGCCTCCTTGCTCCTTTGCCTTACAAATAGTCCCATGCCGGTCATCATGAAAACCTCAAGGTCTGAAAATTGTGAAACTCATTGACCTGAACCAAGCATTGCTCCTAAAATGGTCGTGGACCTTCTTCTCACAGCAAGAACATCAATGGAGAAAAACAATTCAAAGTATCTATAATCAAAGGCACCTCCCATTATCCTATCGTCAGCTATCGTTCGAGCAGCCTCACCCTTCTAGAAAGGTGTTCTTAATCTTGTCAAGACTTTTCATCAATTTACCACCCAAAGAATAGGAAATGGGACACAAACATCATTCTGGTGCGATACTTGGCTAAGTAGTATTCTACTAAGCTTTAAGTTTCTGGGCCTATTCATCTTTTCAATGAACCAGTTAGCTACCATGTCTAATTTCCTCAACAAACCTGACTTGTTGTCAAACTTCAATCTTACCATGAGTAGTTCTACCAATGCCAAATTCAGAACTCACCTTCTTGATCTCCCACCACCACCTGACTAATAATGAAGATCAAAGCGACTAGAAATGGAACGCTAACAATAAATTCTCGATCAAGTACCTCCTCCTCAGGCATGAAGGGGTATAATGTCCACTCAGTAATACCCTTTAGAAACTACCAATCCTAGAGAAAGTAAAGCTTTTGGCTGGTTGAGTTATCATAACAAGATCTTACAGCCGACAAACTGGTTAAAAAGGAAATTCAGCACTCCACCACGTGCAACCTTTGCAGCATCAATGAAGAGGATGTCAATCATCTTTGAGTATATTGCTTATACTCGAGCATCTTATGGAACTCCCTCATCCATAAGCACATCCTTCCACAACACCCCACTAGCATTTGGGTCATCTGGAACAAATGGAGAACCATTCTTCACTCTTTGATGCAAAATGCAGCAGTCAACTTCCTCTTGCTCACCACCTTCTAATGCATTTGCAAGGAACGTAAACAATAGGATCTTCTACTTTGAAGAGCACTTCGCCTCTGTAACTGCAAGAAAAGTTGTGTTCCTCTTCACCAACTGGTCATCATCAAGTAAGCACAACGTCATCGCTCACAACTCCTAGAGCAGGGATGCATTCAAAAGTTAGTCTCTTGCCCTAACACAGTTTCTCAGTTTGTCTCTCGCCCTAACCTAGTTTCTCTATGCCACTTAATCCTTGATGTTGATTGCCCCTCCCATGCTAAAGTGTTGTAGTCCTAACTCTCAGGCTCTACGACTCATGGTGATGGAACTAAATTCCTCGACTTTTCTGGACGATCATAGTTTCTTCTAGACCCCTCCGCTGATTTGAAATATCACAGTTGCTCACTTCTCTTCTACCCTTTGTGAGACCTGACCTGGTCTTGGGCCTAGTTTGTGTACCATGTAGGGGTTCGCATGTCATGGACACATGGCCATTTGCGAAGCATTTGCCTTTAACCCTATTGGAGGAAAAAAAAAGTGGGGAACCCTCTCTGTTTCAGCTCCAAATAGCACCCCTTCTTCCTCACTCTCCTTCTTGCACGCCCTCTCTCCCGCTCTCTCTCTCTCTCACTCACTCTCTCCTTCCCTCTATCTCTCGTGCTTTCCTCCCTCCTTAGCATCTCCTCTCTCACTCTCTATCTCCTGTGCTCTCTCTCTTTCTCCCTCTCTCTTGCCCTTTCTAACACCCCGAGCTATCCCCTCTCCCCTATGCTTCTCCTACCGTAGCCCTCTTCTCCTACTTCCTTGCTCCCTCTATTTGTCTGTGTATGTGTGGTTGTGTGTCAGTGGATTCAAAAATAGAAAAAAGAAAAAAAAAAGGAAACAGGATCCATCTCTCTTTCTCTCTCCTTTCTTCTTCTTCTTCTTCCTTATCGTTGCTTTGGGGCTATGGTTGTTGCCATAGGTTGGCACTTCATCAGAGTAGGTAAGATTAAGCGCCCTTTTTTATTATTTGGCTGATCTTAATTAGAGGTCAATGAATAATTATTGAAACTCTTTGTATATAGTTAATTTCTATTATGATGTAAGTAATGGATGGCAGATTGAAAATAGGGATCAAAATAAAAATTTTAAGCTTTGAAATAAAGAAAAAAATTTGGAAAAAGGAAGAAACTGTTAGGAGAAGGTGAGTTTTAAGAAGTGAGGATGTTAATGAGAATAGAACTTTCAGAAAATTAGGAGATTAGAGGTTAAATTTTGAGGACAGATTGGTTCTGCCCTATTTTAATCTAGAAATTTTATCTCCCTAATGGCTAAGTGGTTTAAACTAAAATTGCAATCGGGGATTGTCAACTTATGAATCGACTTGAAGATAAAATGTGAGAATTTTTGAATGAGTGTAGCTGGGGTAAATAATTAGTGGAATGGCGCTATTGTAAAAGAAAGAATGAAGGAGAGGTTATTGTATCCTCTCTTCTCTTTCTTTATTTTCCCTAAAATAGAGAAATTCTGAGATTTGGGACCTAAGAAGATTGAAAAAGTTGCTAGAAAGTAGATCAAATCTTGATGTGGCTTGTTAACTTAGCTGTGCTTGTGGATTATCAGGTCCTAAAAAATCAAATAGAGTGGTCAATTATTCAATTATCGATATCTTTGAGGTAAATAATATTTATATTTTATAATTGATGAGAATTAAATTAACACTTATATCATCTCTTCGACACAATATAAATTTTTGTATGTAACACTTGCATTTTTCAATGATCAATCTAAATTAAGTGAGAATCATTTCATTCTGTTGAAATGATATAAACTATTAGAAGAACATTCAGATCAGATTGTGTATAAAATTATTATATATCATCTCCTTGACATGATGTTAATAGTTTTAATTGATTTTTGATCTAATCATGCATGAAATTTATATAATATGAACAATTAATTAGTGAATTGAGATTTATAAGTTAAACTAAAGGATGTTACATATTATGATCAAATCAGGCTTAATAAATTATGATTATTGCCTCTTGAAATGCATGTATCAAAGCTGTATTAAAGATATATCGAAAAGAAAAGAAATATATGAATTATATATAGTTATTGATATATGTATTATCTAACTCTCAGCCCTACTATATATGATGTCCAGACTTGAGATTTCTACCATAAAAAAAAAGTATGGACTTGAGATTCCCACCGAAGGAAAAAGCATGGACCTTTTCTGAGATCTTTTGCCATAGGAGATAATCGTAATACCATAGTAATGACTATAGAGTTAAAAAAAAATGGGCACCCATGCTCAAATATAGTATTATGAAATTGGATACACACACATTAGACCTTCGTACTATCTACCAAATTTCATATTATAAAAAAGTTAATTAAAACTGCATCTCAAATATCCTTAATTGTATAACTTTGATACTGATCGGATTGATATCATATTCTGTATAATGCATTTGAGATACATATTATCATGATTTAAATCTATTTTATAATGTATCTTTACTTGTTAAGCCATGAAGCTCATAAACCTTCACCTATTTTATTTAGATTTTGAGACTAATTTTGGGACCAGACTTGGGCATTTTGGGGTTTGTATATAGAAAGTGAGGTCAATCAGCAAAAGGTGGTTAGTTCCAAGGATAATAAATATATCATTATATTTGCATAAAAACTGATATGAATTACTATAACGTTGATGTTAAAATTGATATATGTAATAGTTTGTTGTTCTGCTAATATATACCAATGAATATGCTATCTTTTATATTATATTAAAGTTTTATTAGGTTGGATGTCTTGCATGCCTATAGGGATAGTACTCTGTAGGTATGTGGTGGGTATTCATGTTCTTAAATTTTATTTTGATTTAAATTTGGGATCGGGGTATGACAGTTAAAGTAGTATTAGAGCATAGGTATAGTTTATAGGAATATATTAGAATTAAGGTATGCACTAAGTGTAAATAGGGTAGTTATTAGACAATAAGATGTAAACACTTATCTTTGTTATTCTAGGTATAGTTGTTGATCTTATATTTCGATCTATTTGAAATTTTGAAATAAAATTTTGATGATATTTTTAATAATAAATTGAAGATGGTTTCAATGATGTTATCAATGTTGATAGTCATATTAATGAATTATAGTAGTGAAAAGTCTCCTTATGGTTAGAAGTCATCATGCTAGAGGTGAGCTATTAATTACCATTTAAGTAATTTTGATGATTATGAATTATTGGCACTTTGCTTAACAAGCATAAGTCGAGAGTGTACATTTATATTGTTAATAATTTTTTTGATAAATAAAATATGTGATTATTGTTATTTCTTGTTATGTAGAATGTTAATGTTGATCAGCTGAAATTTAGATAATAATTATATGTAAAAAAAAAAAGAACTTATGTACTCCAATCTTGGGGAATAGAGAACTAAAATTAAGGAGTACAACAGGATATGGATATATGAGAGTATGATTTAGGGTTGTAATAAAGAAAAATTGATAAATTCAAATATCCAAAGTAATCTAAACAGGTACAACTAGAGCATTCAAAAACTAGAATGGATTAGCATAATATAGTGAGTAAGTGGTGGGTGGTAACTCATAAGTTAGGCAAAGATTTTTGGTGTATGATTATATGAGAAACAATCTTAGAAAGAAATAGTCAATTATATAGTTTTTATTTGGTAAATTTTTTTTAATAAGAATTATTTCATATAAATAACTAATTTTGTGATATTAATTACATATAATCGAGATAGTTGATATATCCCCAAAGATAATATTAGCTAAGATAACAAGGAAGCTAGGACTGCTCGGCTTGATATATGGGGCAGAGATGAATGAAAGATAATTTGTTAAATCTTTTGTTGAGGTCGTTGTTAGTAGGGGGGATCAACCCTGTGAAGTGATAAGAACTATGGGTCCTCCTAGGGTGGAGCAATTGAAGTCGGAAGAGCAAGTAGTAATCTATGTCTTTCATAATTTGAAGCACCGATTTTTCTTTAAAGTGTGAGTTGTTAATTTTTCAGACAGAAAGTATTATAAGTATTCTTTTCAAAAGATAATTACTGACTATAATGCTATAAGAGCATAACTTCAGCAAATGAGATGGGACTATAAAAGACAAATATAAATCAAAAGCATATCAAGGAATATTTTGCCTTATAACATTAGGTAATAAGATGAGACAAGGACTCCCTCTAGATACAAGATGAGACAAGGACTCCCTCTAGATACAGAATCTTCATCTAAAAAAAATTGAGGTGGAAGAAAGAGGATAAAGCAAAGAAAAGTATGATTTATATTTGCTACATAGAATAAATTTATGCCATACTTATATCGGAATAATTGATCTGAGTTTATTCAAATTTTATCTTATATTGGAAGACTCAATAGTGATCAATATTTTTGAATTATATTATTAGAAATTTTCATAATTAATGGAATATCTTGACGTGTTTTGGAAAAGGATTTAAGATACTATTCAAAAATTGAAGAAATTGACAGTTGATCAAATATTTTTCATGAACTTAAAAAAAAAATTAAGACTTGAAATGAATTAGAAATGACATACTAAGCTTAAATTAAAATTTTTTTATTTTATATAATTCTTAGCATAAGAAATAGTATAAATATGCAGGTAGTTATAAAAGATTGAAATCATTTTTGATAAGAATTCCTCCAAGGGCATGTAGGTTAAATAATAAGTATCTAAAATCTTGATTGACAACTAATGATGCAAGTAATAGAACTGAAGATCTTTGGAGCATTGGAATATTTGGTAATAAAACTTAAAAATCGATTAGATCTAATTTTATTATTTGTTTGGAAATTTAAAAATCAATAATCAGTGGATCACGAAAGAGGTAAGTAGTGAGTAAGAACCAAGTTATTATTTCTGAAAAGAGCTAAGTATATATTGACTATAGTAATGTTATGACAAGAAAAGATAGGATTTTAATCAAGGTTGCAATCTTGTCAAGTAGAGGGACATGCTAGAATCCAAAGGAACAAATGTTGATATAGGTGGTTAAAGAAAAAGAAGGAAAGAATTAGTAGGTTCTAAAAAATTTGATATCAGAAGGAAATGTTAGAATTGAAATTATGATAGCTAAGAGAAGAAGACTATAGTGGTATAAATGCTAAAATGATCAAAATAATCTAGGTTAATGCATTGAGTGATTGTTGTTTGGTACCCCAATTGCAAGAAAGTTGAAGAATGCCTGGGCTAGATTATAATTAACAGGACTCTTATATTCACAACAAGGAATTTTGGTTCTTAATACTAAGCCCTAGATTTTTAATGACTCTTGTTCTTTAAAAATTGAGATGATGTTTGGTAAAACCAACTATCTACAAGTATATTTGAAAATTTATAAGGACTGTAATAAGCTTGAAGACTAAAGATCGTAAAAATATCTTCACCATTAAGATTTTACCCATAGAGTAGTATATAAGTAGTGATGATGGGATTTATCAGTAGAGCTTATGATTAGTAGTATAGATTTAGAAATGATATATTTGAGATCTGGAATACTTTTGAGTTTGAAGATATAAATTTTGAGGATGAATTTATTTAAACATAGAGGAATGTGAGACCCGGTCCGATCCAGCGCCCAGTTTGTTTTCCATGTGGGGGTCTGCATTGATAGGACTACCGTGCACCTACATGAACCTGAGAAGACCTATGACGGAGCCCTTTGCAAGAGTCCATGATGATCCAGACTCTCTAAGGACAGCAAACACCATGTCTTAGATCACTACGCATCAAGAACCCTACAGCAGCGACCTAGTTCGCATCCCCCTTCGATTTAGGGACCTGAGATACACCTCTAGATCTGATCTTCTACCTCCAACATCCTAAGAACTAGGACTTGGGGCGTGCTACCTTGGGGCTATCAGATCTGGACCAGAACCAACGATAAGGAGGAGTCCTTGTTGGACTAGAACTTTATGGCAGCATCTTGCATCCGCAGCCTTTGCCCTGTTGCACCTCTGTCTTAATCCTTTGGGGATTTTTCTTACAGCTAAAGACCTAGTCCCTTAAGGATTGCAACCATCTCTTGGACCAGCCATAAGACACCCCAAATCTCTGGACTTCTGGTCATTGAAATAGGGATCAATCAGCAGCAATAGATGGGCGACAAAATCCTTGTGCGGCAACTCCTCTTGTGCGTGCTTCCTCTCCTAACTTTTAGGAGTTTGTTGTGCGGCAGCTACCTGGTGATTTGAGATATGAAACCTCCTGGAAACCAGTAACCAATCCCACCTAGAGGACTCTAGGGCGTGGGAAATCTGGGAGAAACACTGGCCACACAATTTACCTAGCGCTAACACCTAGCGCTAATCACCCTTGATACCGCACGCCCCCCCTTTGGAAAGGGGGGGCACCTGAAGCCTCCTTCTTCTACTGTCTAGGGAGGCATGCAAACCAAAGAGAGAGAGGGAGAGATTAGGAGAAAAATATGTGTTTCATTCCACCCAAATTAGGGTTTATAATGCAATGTATATATATTCCTATACATGGTCCCAAATCCGAGCCCAAAAACTCTCTAGGCTAACCCAATCCGAATGCACTCACCCAAACCCCTGTGCACCCATGGTCTGATCATGCACTCAACCCCATGGACCCAAACCTGATCCAAACTTGGATTAGCCCCAATGAGACCCACAAACAAGGGCCTCATGATCGTGGAGGACCAAACCGATTCTAGCCTTAGGACCAAACCGATCTTAGAATCCTGGAGCCAAGTCTATGGCTCCTCTCATGGTCTTTCAAGACTTAGGAGCACCACACATGCACCAACAATCTCCACCTTGATGGCCCCAAGCCTTGAAAAACCCCGCACGATCCGTCTGTTCTATCTTGCTGCCGCTGTGTGCCCTAACAGCTCCCTATGCAAACCTCCATTATCGATGCTAATCTTCTTAGCTTCTGTGCACCCTTAGAGACCTTTGAGGTAACCACCTCCATAGATGAAGATCCTTGTTTGTTTCTTGGCACCACCTTAAAATTTGTAGGTTCCATTCTGCTTGGCAGCGGCATCACTCGTCCTGAACTTTCCTGAAAAAACCACACCGTTCCTAAACCGGCACTCACTACTACTGAAGCCCTCTCCACCTGTGAAGCCATATCTGCCCGATGCTCCATCTAAATCCGAAGTCCACCTGATGCTGTGGAAGAACCTGAGGCCAGCCACCCAACATTGCACCACTGGACCTACCAAGGTACCTCGATCATCATCGCTGCCTCTTCGAACCCTCCGCACTCTGCGAACCCCCTTCGAAGCCATCTCGGATACACCGCACCCCATGGGCTCCTCCAAAATCTAAAAGCTCATCCAACTCTTCACCTTCAGTGATTGAACTTAGAAAATCCCACCTTAACACTTTATCCTCTTCTGCCCCTACACCAACCGTCGCTTCAGCATCACTTGGAGGAACTGCAGCTCAAATCCTGTCCAAACTCAAACCTACCTATCTCATCTGAGGCTCATCTCAGCCTCCTCATAGGTATCCAGATCCTCTCTTACTGCAAACAAATTCGTCTGATATGGTCTCCCTAAAGCCTCGATCCACGATGCTCGTAACCCTGCATAAATCCATGCAATACGTCACCGCTGTTGGTGCTAGAATATGGCTCCATCCCTGCACCCCTCAGCTCTAAACCTATGTCAAACCATCCTCCACATATGGAGACACCTCTGATCAGTGCTCCACCTAAATTGTGACTCCTCCTGGTGCTCCTATAGAAGACAAAATCTAATTCGAGACCAGCTGCCCAGCACTACCCTATTGGACCTCCTGCTGAACCTCCACCATCGTTGCTGAACCTTCCGCACTCTGTGGATACTTACGAAACCAGCAAAGAATCTCCTCCTCCTTTGAATTAGCTATGATACTATGTAGATCAGCCATCTCCATCATCCCAAGGCTCCAAAAATCCATGCTTTAATCGAACCACTGAATGCACCCTGACTACTTCCCCACCTTCCTGCATCTGAAGGTTGTATAGTTACTTTTTCAACTCCACCTCTACCATTATCCCTTGGGAACCTCTTCTCAAGTGTGCCATACATGCCAAACACTCTTCATCCTCCAAACAGACCCCTGCTACCTATCTTCCCCAAAGAATCTTATTGCCTAACCATTATACACCCCGACCTTTCCATCAAGACTGCCTCCAAACAATGTTGGACCAGCAAATCATGCACCCAAACTTTCTACCCTGAGAAATTTTCTTCCTATCAATCCTCTCAGCCTCCACCTTCAATCCGTTGCTCTCGGTTGGCCAAACCATAGCAATAACAAAGGTAGATCTAAGATATATCGTGGAATAGACGTGCAGATTTCAGCTTTCACCCAATATGACTTCTCCTTCGCTTCCATGCTCCACCAGGCTTTGATACCAATTGATACAACCATCGTGCACCTATGTGGACCTGAGGTGACCTACAACAGAGCCCTCAAAAAGAGTCCATGATGATCCAGACTCTCTAAAGATAGTAAACACCATGCCCTAGATCACTGTGCGTCAACAACCCTACAGCAGCGACCTAGTTCGCGTCCCCCTTCGATTCAGGGACTTGGGACATACTTCCAGATCTGATCTTCCACCTCCAACACCCTAAGAACTAGAGCTTGGGGCGTGCTATCTTGGGGCTATCAGATCAGGACCAGAACCAATAATGAGGAGGAGTCTTTGTTGGACTAGGACTCCATGGAAGCATCTTGCATCCACAGCCTTTGCCCTATAACACCTCTGTCTTAATCCTTTGGGGATTTTTCTTACAGCAAAAGGTCTAGTCCCTTAGGGCTTGCAACCACCACTTGGACCAGCCATAAGACACCCCAAATCCCTAGACTTCTGGGTGTTGAAACAGGGATCAACCGCAGCAATAGATGGGCAACAAAAACCTTATGCGGCAACTGTTGTGCGCGCTTCCTCTCCTATCTTTTAGGAGTTTGTTGTGCAACAACTACCCGATGATTTGAGGTGTAAAATTGCCTAAAAACCAGCAACCAATCCCACCTAGAGAAGGACTCTAGGGCATGGGAAATCTGGGAGAAACACCGGCCACAATCTACCTAGAACTAACACCTAGCGCTAATCACCCTTGATACCGCATGAAGCCTCCTTCTTTTGCTGCCTAGGGAGGCATGCAAACTAGAGAGAGAAAGGGAGAGATTAGGAGAAAAGGCTATGTTTCATTCCACCCAAATTAGGGTTTATAACACAATGCATATATATACCTTTCTATGGTCCTAAACCCTAGCCCAAAAACTCCCTTGGCTAACCCAATTCAAATGTACTCACCCAAACATATGTACACCCATGGTCTGATCATGCATTCAATCTCATGAACCCAAATCTGATCCAAACTTAAATTATCCCCCATGAGACCTACAAACTAGGGCCTCATGACTGTGGAGGGTTGAGCCTCCATCCTAGGACCAAATCGGTCCTAGCCCTAGGACCAAACCTATCCTAGAATTTTGGAGCCAAGCTCATGGCTCCTCTCGTGGCCTTCTAAGGCTTGGAAGCACTACACATGCACCAACACGTATGTCATGGGCCCATGGCTGTTCATGGAGTACCCACGTACAACCCCACCTGAAGAAAAAAAAGAAAGAACCCTTCCTTGTTTTGGCTCCAAATAGAACTTGTTCTTCCTCACTCTCCTTCGCCCGTGCCCTCTCCCGCTCTCTCTCTCTCTTGCACTCACTTTCTCCCTCCCTTTGTCTTTCTCTCGTGCTCTCTTCCCTCCCCAGCATCCCCTCTCTCGCTCTCTATCTCCCACATTCTCTCCCTTTCTCCCTCTCTCTTGCCTCTCTAACATTTCAAGCTTGTTAGATGTGTCACCTGGAAAGTCGATTATTGGCTGACACATTATAATTTTTTAGAACATAAGTTTGTACTTGATTTATTGAAACTAAAAATTATAGACAATAATTTTTATTCTAAAATAATGTGTCCTAGAATCATCCAAGGAGTTAATGATCAATGACATATATTCTCAAGAGTTGAAGATTTAAGATATATATCATTATAGATTAATTCCTAAACTACTCTCAATCGATGATCATCACGGAGACAGTGATTGATCTGACTAGACTGGTACATGGATCATTTCTCTTTTTGGTAGATAGATCTTGAGTCTACAGTGTGGAGGCGCTGATGTGAGAGTACAGATAATTGTTAGAGAACAATGATGCTGAGCGTGACTAAGAACGAGAAGTTATATGGATGCCTACTCACTCGTCAATGACTTCTCGATGCTGTAGTTGTGTGAGTGGTTCTTTGACTTATGGTGTATCGGTCATTCACCTTGAGGGTACTATAGTTTGACTACATTATAACTCAGTCTCCTAGTCATATGAAAACTTGAGGTATATGTTGGCTACAGTATGTTCATTGTAGAAATTGGGTTGCACCAAGATAGAATCTATCGACCTTAGTAATTGAGGAGTAGTCCTATGCGACCTAAAAAGGCTGAGTCCATAAATCTGTGGCCACAGTAGCTTGATTATGAAAGGAGTTTCTATGAGATTTATGATTGGACTTGAGCTAATTAAGTCTGGCATACGATGGATGCTTAAGATTTGATGAGGTTCCATAACCTGCATCCTATCGAGACTCTC
Organism: Elaeis guineensis; assembly: GCF_000442705.2. Classification (NCBI taxonomy): domain Eukaryota; kingdom Viridiplantae; phylum Streptophyta; class Magnoliopsida; order Arecales; family Arecaceae; genus Elaeis; species Elaeis guineensis. The sequence goes on along the minus strand of NC_026005.2, from coordinate 56,265,761 downwards.
GATAGAAGAACTTGATCACACGGTAACTACACCTAGGGGTTCATCTTTCTTTTCTATTGAGTTGCCACTACATGCTGCGAGATGTCACTGGTGGCTTGTGAAAACTCACTAGGATCATTTTCGGATCAATGATTCTTATTAGGATGAGTTGAAATTTTTCCACCTGATTGAAAAGAGTTTTGGTGATATTGTGATGGAGATCACTGTATGTCTCACTACCAGATATAATAGAATCTGAAGGGTTAATAGTTTGGATCAAAATCAAATTATCAATTGGATTGATGGTTTAACTTTAGAAACTGCTAATTTGTAAAGGTTATAAATTTAGTAATTGCTAATTATTAGTATAAAGGACTTAATTGTAAGTGTTGCAATACAATTTGGCTTGATTAAATGATGGATCAAGTTTTAATTAATTTAAATTAAATTAAATTTAATTATATTTAAATTAATTTAAGGCTTATTGGGTTTAATTATTGAAGTAAGACTCAGATTTCAATCCTGATTGGATCAGATTTGACAGTCTTTTTGAATTTGATTCGAATCGAATCCAATTTGAAATCAAATTAAATCAAGATCCTAAATCCATGTTTGAATAGATTTCTCTCTCTAATCTAGTTGACTAAGTGAAGAGAAGGGTGCTGAAAGTCGCACCCCTTCTCTTGCACGTGTGAAAGGGTGAGGAGGTGCCTCCCCTTGGGCATTGGACCTCTTCTTGATAGGGTTTGATCTTAATTTTAATTTTAATTTAAATATGAATGGTAGGTCATATCCTATCAGGTTGAGATGTTGGAAACTCAATTTTGTGTGACAAAAAAATAAGAAGGGGGCTATGCATGCGTGAGATACTTCTAGGGCAGTTTTCTGACTTGCCACAACATCTCAACACCTCCCTCCTTTCTTCCACATACCAACACCCCACTTATTCTCAGATCTGATCTGAGGTCTAGAAAGAGATTTTAGAGAGAGAGAGAAGAAGAAGGGTTCTTCTTTCTCTTCTTGGCATCCGATTCAGATCCCGATAGATCAGCGCGAAGAGTTCGGGCTGCAAGGTTTTTTTCTTTGAGTTCCAAAAGAGGATCCAAGGTGCTAGCACTCTGATGGCCTCGATGCTTTGATCAAAATATTTTCATGAGGATATTAGTAGAGGTCAGATGCTTACGTGGCTACGACAGAAATCTCGAACATCCGTCGGATCCGATCCAAGTAAGAAGAAAAGATAGCAGTTCAGGTAACCAATTTTCTCTTCTGATTTTTATTTTTTAGATCTGATATATGTAATTTTATTTTATGCATAAGAACTAGATCTAAGTATTTTATGCTTTAGATTAGATCAAAAATGTATTAGATTAAATTGTTTAATCTACACTTCCACTGAAATTCTATTTTTGAAAAATCTAACAGAGCTCTCCCCTCTCCCCTATTCTTCGCCCACCATAGCCCTCTCCTCCTCCTTGCTCCCTCTTTCCATCTCTATGTGTGTGTGTATGGTTGTGTGTGAGTGGGTTAGAAAACAGAAAAAAAGAAAGAAAGGAAACAAGATCCATCTCTCTCTCCTCCTCTCTCTTTCTCTCTCCTTCTCTCTTCTTCTTTTCCCTTCCTTCTCTTCTTCTTTCTTATCTTTGCTTTGGGGCTACGGCTGCTGCCATGGGTGGGCTCTTCATCAGAGCAAGTAAGATTAAGTGCCCTTTTCTATTAGTTGGCTAATCTTAATTAGAGGTTAATGAGTAGCTTTTGGAACTCTTTATATGTAGTTAATTTCTGTTATGAAGTAATAGATAGTAGATTGAAAAGAGGGGTCAAAATAAAAATTTTAAACTTTGAAATAAAGAAAAAAATCTAGAAAAAGGAAGAGATCGTTAGGAGAAGAGTGAGTTTTAAGAGAGATGAGGATGTTAATGAGAATAGAACTTTAAGAAAATTGGGAAGTTAGAGGTTAAGCTTTGAGGATAGATTGGTTCTATCCTATTTTAATCTGAAAATTTTATCTCCCTAATGGCTAGGTGGTTTAAACTGAAATTGTAACCGAGGATTGTTAACTTGCGATTCGACTTGAAGGTAATATTTTGGAAACTTTTGAATGAGTGTAGCTAGGATAAATAATTAGTGCAAAGGAGCTATTATGAAAAGAAAGAATGAAGGAGAGGTTGTTGTACCCCTCTTCTCTTTCTTTTTTTTCCACAAAACAGAGAAATTCTAAGATTTGAAACTTAAGAAGGTTGGGAAAATCACTAAAAAGTAGTTCAAACCTTGATGTGGCTTGTTAACTTAGCTATAGTTGTGAATTACCAGGTCCCAAGAAATCCAACAGAGTGATCAATTATTCAATTTATTGTCATCTTTAAGGTAACTAACATTTATATTTTATAATTAATGAGAATTAAATTAACACTTATCTCATCTCTTTGACATGATACAAATTATTGTATGTAACACTTGCATTTTTCAATGATCAATTAGAATTAAGTGAGAATCATCTCATTCTGTTGAAATAATACAAACTATTACAAGTACATTCAGATCGGATTATGCATGAAATTGTTATGTATCATCTCCTTGATATGATGTAAATAGTTCTAATTGATTTTTGATCTAATCATGCATGAAATTTATATAATATAAATAATTGATTAGTGAATTGAGATTTATAAGTTGAACTGAAGGATGTTACATGCTATGATTAGATTAGGCCTAATAAATTATGATTATTGCCTGTTGAAATATATATATCAAAGCTGTATTAAAGATGTATCGAAAAGAAAAGAAATATATGAATTATATATAGTCATTGATATATGTATCATCTGACTCTCAGTCTTACTATGTATGATGTCCAGACTTGAGATTCTCATATGAGAAAAAGTATGGACTTGAGATTCCTATCATAGAAAAAAATATGGACCTTTCCTGAGATCCTTTGCCATAGGAGGTAATTGTAGTACCATAGTAAGAGCTGTAAAGCTAAAAGAAATGGATTCCTGTGCTTAAGTATAGTATTATGAAATTAGATATATATATATATATATATATATATATGTTGGTGCAGAATTCCATCGAAGTCAGAGAAGCTGGAGCTGGGATGACCGCGGTCGCCATCGAGACCTGCAAAGAAAGTCTAAACCGGAGTTGGGGGTGCTCCGGCAAGACCCTCCGACGCTCAAGTCAGTACTCTGCTTCAACAGAAATGGAGTGCTCAAGCAAAAATTTTGGTAGAGTTTTGAGATAGAGTTACCAGCTTAGAGAAGAACATGTCTGGGGGTTCCTTATTTATAGACGGAGGATGTAACTGACCGACAGTAATATCTATAACCGTCTGGTAGTGGATCGCTCAGAGCCGCATGGAGTTTGTTACGGAGAGTAGTGGCATCAGGGGTCATTCAGGGCCACATGGAGCTTGTTGCGGAGAGTGGAGTGGTGTCCGTTGTCGGGACTTGCCAGAGAGTGGTGGAGCTGCATGAAATCCGTTACAGGGAGTGAAGCAGGAGGGCAGCTCTTATCGCGACTCGTCAGAGAGTGGTGGAGCTGCATGGAATCCGTTGTAGGGAGTGGAGCAGGAGGGCAGCTCTTGTCGCGACTTGTCAGAGAGCTCAGATCTGTCGGTTGGAGCTCGACTGGGATATCTGATGGAGCGGAATGGCTCTCTATTGTTGGTCTGGGAGAAGCTCGGATGTCTTCAAAGCTACTGACAAATCTACTGTTGTCGGGTAGCTTAGGCGCTGACACTACAGGTGGGAGTCACCTGTTGTAGAAGCTCGGATAGAGACTTTTCGTTGGTGAAGTCCGGTAGGAATTCGATTGCTAGAGAGGTCCGTCTGGGATTCGCCCGATGTGAAAAGTCGCCTGAAGATGATCCATTGGGGAAGTTCAATTTTATGAAGGATCTGGTGGAGGGTCGGCCGGTGATGGACTTTGGATGGCGTTGGGGAGATTCGGCAGACATCGGAGGTGATCGGTCGTTGTAGTCGGCAGACATCGGAGGTGATCGGTCATTGTAGGAATCCAGCTACTGGAGCTCGATCATCGTAGAAGCTCATCCAATATCCAACCGCTATGGAGGTTCGGTCGAAGTCTGGTTCTTGTAGAAGGCTGAAAGGAGACCGCTTATTGTAGAAGCTCGATCGAAGGTCAGTTGTCGTGGAAGCTTGGAGTAGCGACCTGGCCGATGAGTCCTGTCCCATTGTAGAAGCTCGGTCAAAGATCGGTTGTCGCGGGATCCGACTACGAAGAAGCTCGACTGAAGTCTACCTGTAATGAAAGTTCGGAAGGAATATGTTTATAGCAGAGGCTCGGATGGGATTTGCTTACAGTAGGGATCCGAGGTAGGCCATCCGCTGTAAGGGTTCGGAGTAGACTGCTCGCAGCAGGAGTTCGGGGCAGACCACTCGTAGTGGAAGTTCGGAGTAGGCCGCTCGCGGTAGAAGTTCAGCTATCACAGGAGCTCAGTTGGAATCCTGAAGGCGGTCGACCGTCGTAGAAATGTGGAAGGAGCCTGGTTACTATAGAAATCTCATTGTCGGGGAAGCTCGAGTGCTGACGAAGCCTGAAAGAAGTTCGGGGGTAGTCGATTGCTGTAGAAGGACGGCTAACAGCGAGACTCAAAGGGCTTTTGGGATGGCCCGATGGGTGAGCACTGAGGCCCATCGTCGAAGAAGTCCAGACGGCCGAGGGAGTTCGGAGAGGTGCCACGCACAAGGTCGGGAGCCAAAGGAGCCCTGAAGGATCAGTCCTCTGCAGACTTCGGCCGGAGGGCACTTTATATCCAACACCGGTCCCCCTACTTTCGAGTTCGGATTTCGAATGAAGGAAGTACAGAAAATTTCTCACGATCGAAGCTGCTCTCCTCGATTTTCGTACTCAGCGGTCGCCAGATATTTTGACGCTCGGTACGCTGGTACTGGAGCCTTTTCAAAAAAGATTTCTTCTTTTTGGGATTTCCGCTGGGACGTGGCTCTAGGTATGGCGTAATAATTATTTTGTCAGCAGCCAGCCATTTTCAACAGTCTGTCAAAGTGAGTGGGACATACGGTAGGTACAGTTCGATCAGAGGAGATCCGCGATCATAACCGCTTCAGGTCCTGTTGCCTATTTAAACACATCTTCCTCCTTAGGGGTTTCACCCTTCCTGAGGGAGTCCTTCGGTCCCTTCTTCTACCCCGAGAGCTCCAGCCTCCTCTAGCATCCTTCTCGACCTTAGGCATCCTCCGGGTCTCCCATCATCCTTGCCGCCCCTTCGCACTCCCCAGGCCAACCTAGGTTAGTCCTGGAACTTCTCGTTGTTTTTCTTTTTTTTTTGTGCCCTGTTTGCTTAGCTTCCTTAAGGGCCTGTTCACTATTTTTCTGATATTTTCGGGATTTTGTAGCTTTCGTTCAATCTAAAATATCTTCCGATATCTCCTCTTCTAGTAGTTCTAGGAGTTCGTCAGCCCCAGTTTCCTATAGTACTGGTACCGTAGACGAACCCATAGCTAGGATCGAACCTTGTCTGGCCTTTACGTCGGACACCATCCCTGGCTCCTTGACTCCGGATGAATTCTCACTGATAAGGATTCAGTATGGAGTTCCTCCGGAGTACGAGTTGGAGCTTCTCGGGCCATCTGACCGAGCTAGCATCCCTCCTCCCGATCGCTTCTGTCTGTACCAGAAGGCCTTCCATGTCGGACTTTGACTCCCGCTGCCGCCCTTTGTTGTTGCTCTCTTTCATTTTCTGAACATTTCTCTAGCTTCCATTGTGCCGAACTCCTTTAGGTTTTTGATAGGATTTCTTTCCCTTTGTAGTTTAGTCGAAGTTCGGCCGACTATTTCTTTGTTTAGGAGCTTCTACACCTTCAAACGCCATCCCTCGATAAGGGATTGGTGGTACTTCTCCCTCCAGTTCGGTAGAAAGGGGTTACTGAAAGGCGCCCCCTCTTCCGTCCATAACTGGAAGGAGAGGTTCTTCTACGTCCGATGCCCAACCTTAGAGCTAGGGTTACCCCCTTGGGGTTCTCTGAGGGATTCCGTCCGTCGGACCTCTAGCCTGGAAAGGGACGACCTCGAGGCCTCAAAAAAGCTCGAGGCCTATCGAGCCCCCCTCCTCCCCGAACTTCTGAGAGAGCAACTTTTATTCAACGTCGGCCTGAGCCCCCTTAACCCTGTCGGTACCTCTCCCTTTTTTGTCCCTCTCTTTTCTTCTCTTTTTTTTTTTATAGTACTTCCTCTTCTTCTTATTCCATCTCGAAGCTATGCTGATCTTCTTTTATCGCAGACATGGATGCAAGCGTGGCTCGGAGGTTAGCCCAGGGTCTCAAGACCCACAAGAGAAAGGATGCCTCAACTTCGGATTCGGTGAAGAAAGTCAGGACAGAGGGGACAAGCTCGGCCGCGCCTGCTTCGAAGCCCATCGCCATTGAAGTCCCCTCCGACGCCGAACCTGAAGTCCCCCGAACCCTTTCATAGAGCCCTCCGACCGAGGGTCCCATTTCGGAGGTTCGTCCCGAGGAGGCACCTGGGGCCGAAGGGAGGAAGAGAAAGAAGACCCTAGCCCGGAGGAGTCGCAGTCGCAGGGCTGCCGCCGAGAGGGTCGGTGGCTCTGAGGAAGACCTGGGGGAAAATTCCTTCAACAACAGGGACTTGATAAAGAGGCTGGTCGAAGGGTGCTTCCTGCCCGAGATCGTTGAGAGGATCGTCCTCATCGATCCCGAACTGCAGATCTGGGATTTCCTGGGATCCTTCCTTGAAGTAGGTTAACTCACCCTTTTTCCTCCTTCTTGCCTCTTTATTCGACTTATTCTTCAGCCTTTATATTGACTCCCCGACCTTTCGTGCAGATCGGGCACCAGCTGGTCGCCAACGTCGAGGCGGTGAAGATCGTCAAGAGGGAGGCAGCTCGGGCGGAGGAGGGCCGCCTAGCTGGGGCCGCTCGCCTCGAGGAGAAGATCGTCGAGGTCCTTAGTCTCCACGGGGTGCTGGAAAAGGAGGGACAGACTTCATCCAATCTGAGGACCGCCTTGGAAGAGGAGAGAGGGAAGGCTGAGATCGAAATCTCCGGACTAAGGGTGCATGTTTTCGAGCTGAAGGCGCAAGCTTCCGAGCTGAAGGCACAGATTTTTGAGCTGAAAGCGCGGATTCTGTCCCTGACTTCAGAGGCAGAGGCCCGAGCGGTGGAGGAGTTCAAAGCCTCCTCCGAGATGGAGGATCTAAAGATCCAGTTTGGTCAGGATGCCTTCATTAAGGATTTCAAATTCTATCAAGAGAAGGTAGCTGGGAGGTTTCCTGAGTTGGATTTCGGCTTCCTGAACGAGGCGTCCGATGATGAAGCCGGACCATCCGAAGTCGCTGCCAGTCCTCCTCCCGTCGGGACCTCGTCGACCGCCGTAGTCGCCGCTGATGATCTTCTGGGGACGTCGAGCCCCTCTACTTTTGCCCCAGAGGTCCGGAACCTCTAGCTTTGTATTTCTCCTTTGTGGTGATATATACATTTCTTTTGTTCTCTTGTACTTGAAACTTATTTGATCAATGAAGTTGGATTCGTCTTTACGGAGGGTCCCTCCTCCTTTTTCATATTTTTTTCCTTCTTTTTGTCCTCTTGCATTGATTTGAGTCGTGGCGCTCTTGTCTTCCAACGATAGTGTCTTGCCGAAGCTCTTCCCCTGTCGGAGGGTATTCCCGTGAAGTCGATGATACGAGACCTCCAAAGGGAAGTTCGTCGGTTGATAGGGAAATCTAAGAAGCTGGAAGACGAACTCCACCGACTGAGGAAGAGCCACTCAGAAGTTACTGCAGAGGCTATTCACCTTCAGGACCTCCACAAAAAGGGGCTCATGGAATTCACCCGGAAGAAGGCCGACTTTGTGACAGAGCTCGAGGAGCTCCGGAAGCGTGCCAGCGATCGAGCTTGGGCTCAGGCTTCCAAGATCAGCTCTCTCGAGGTCGAGCTGGCGGCTGCACGAGAGAAGATCGGCCAGCTGGAAGGGAGCTCATCCTGGCTCACAGTCCAAGCCGACCACGATCGAGACTGGTCGAAGAAGTTCTCCGACGTTCAGAAGCAGCTGCAGGATGCTGAGGCGAACTATAACGCCTACCGAGTCGGCTGGAGTGGGCAGGTAGAGGACTACCGAAGGAAGCTCCAGATGGTGACCGATGAAGTAGCCCACCTTCGAAGGCAGTTGTCCGGGAGAGTCCAGCCTGCCTCTGCACGAGGCTCCGATGAGCTCTGCTCCTTGAGGGAGACTATGGCGAAATTGTCTATGGCCCTTGGGTGGGGGGAGGCCAAACTGCAGCGGCTGAAGATTCAACTAGTCCACGAGCAGCAGGCGGTCAAGGATACTGAGGCAGAGTTCGAGGTCCTGAGGAGGAGGCTTCGAGAGTCAGAGGACGAGCATCGATGTTTCCATCGGATGCTCCATGATATGCTGCTGAAAAAGAGGGAATTAGAAGAGAAAGTCGAAGATTTAAGGCAATCCATAGCAAGGGCCGGAATCGAGAGCTCAAAGTCGGAAGAAATTGGGCTTCCTTAGAGCCTCTTCTTCTTTTTTCTTTTTCTTCTTCTTTTTTTTTTTGGCCTTTAAGGCTTTGTAATGCATACTTCATCAATGAAATGTGAACGAAATCGTTTATTACCTCGCCCATTCTGGTATTGAATGGTTGTCTACCAAACTCCATTTGTCTTCCAAACTCCATTTGTCTTCCATCTTGTTTGGCGTCGACGTAGTTTGTAATCCCTTGCTGGTTCTTGCGTTGATTCGTCGTTCACCGAACTTCTTCTGTCTTCCATCTTGTTTGTTGCCGACGTAGTTTGAAGGTTCCTGGTTGCCGCCGTGTCGATTTGTCCTTAGGGACTAGAGATTTTCGACAAGGGTTTTCTCTCTCATCGGGACGAGGTCCCTTGTGCCTTTGACGTGGTTCATTTTTTGCCTATCGCCAGTGTAGTTCGTCGCCTTTTCTTTTTGTCTCCCCTTTTCTTCTATGTTTGAGTGAGGGTCTTCCCTCCGCTCTTGACGGAGCCGTGAGAGTATGGAGGAGCCATTAAGGAAGCTTTCCTCCTTGTCGATCAACCGAGTCTTTGTTTGCGTCGGGATGAGGTCCTCCCCTCGTTCCCGACAGTCAGTTTCAGCTCGTGTCAGGATGAGGTTCTCCTCCTATTCCTGACAAGGCTGTGGGGGCACATAAGGGCCGTTGTGAGGGCCTCTCCCCCCATCCGATCTTTAGAAAACTGGGCCTTCGACTTTGCTTATGTTAGGATGAGGTTCTCCTCCTTTTCCTAACAAGGCTGTGGGGGCACATAAGGGCCGTTGTAAGGGCCTCTCCCCCTATCTGATCTTTAGGAAATCGGGCCTTCGACTTTGCTCATGTTAGGACAAAGTTCTCCTCCTATTTCTAACAAGGCTGTGGGGGCACATAAGGGCCGTTGTAAGAGCCTCTCCCTCCATCCGATCTTTAGAAAACTGAGCCTTCAACTTTGCTCATGTTAGGACGAAGTTCTCCTCTTGTTCCTAACACGCTTAGTTTCGTTTGTATGGGGGAGTTATCTTCCGTCGTTGTAAGCTCATACCAAAAGAAAGAATGCACAAATATGAAGAGAATTTTTATTCAGGGCAAAGTTATTGGTAATATATTCGTGGATTTTTCAAACTCTATAACCGCGGAAAGTTTGCTCCTCGCCAGGGTCCCCCCGAGATGGAGTTGATAATCCCAATCGGAGGTCGATCTTCTGGCTGCTCCTCCCTTCTTGGCGGTTCTGACTGCGGTGGGGCCCTAGGCCGATCTTTTCTTCTTTCAGGTCGGCATCGAATGAATCTGTTGAGCCGACCCCATCTGATGAGCTCCTCGATCTCGTCTCGAAGCTGAATACACTCCTCCGTATCGTGGCCGTGGTCACGATGATAGAGGCAAAATTTGTTCGGATTGCATTTTTTGGGGTGTGAGCGCATCCTCTCCGGCCTTAGGAGCTGCTCCCTGACCTCCATCAGTACTTGAGTTTTCGATGCGTTGAGGGAGGCGTAGCTGTAGAATCTCCCAGGAGGAGAGCCGCACCGAACTCGACGGTCCGGGCTTCTCTGTTTATGAGCTCAGGGAGGAGTCCAGGCGCGCCCGTGCCCGGGAAGAGTTTGAGAGCGTGGCCGAGCTTCACTCGGCCCTTTTCTGGCTGCGGACTTGCTCGAGTCTCCCACCTGTCGCTCTCTCACGGTCTCCTCGTCCTTCATCTTGAAGGCTTCTTCCGTTCGAACATATCCTTCGGCCCGAGCCAGCAAATCGGCGAAATTCCTGGGGTACTTCTTTTTCAAGGAGAACAGAAGGTCGTTCTTCTGGAGGCCGCCCTTCAGAGCGGCCATCATGACCGATTGGTCCAAGTTCTGAACCTCCAATGCAGTGACGTTGAAATGGTTGACATAAGCCCAGATGGATTCCCCCTCCCTTTGCTTGATGTTGATGAGGGACTCCGAACCTCTCCAGGGATGCCGGTTGCTAACAAAATGAGCCACGAACTGGTGGCTCATCTGATCAAAGGAAAAGATGGTACCTGACTTCAACGTCGAGTACTAGTTTCTTGCTGCTCCCTTCAGGGTGGATGGGAAAGCTCGGCACAGAATGGCGTCTGGTGCACCATGGAGCAGCATCATCGTCTGGAAGGCTTCCAGGTGGTCGACCGAGTCCGAGGTCCCGTCATAGCTTTCGAATTGGGAGAGCTTGAAGTTTGGCGGGATCGGTTCCTACATGATCATTTGAGAAAAAGGGGGGTAAGTACAGATGTCTTCACCATAAACAGGGGGAGCGTGGCGGAGTTTTTCAATCCGCCGGTTCATCTCTTGGAGCCTTCGATCCAGGAAGTCCTCGCGACTGCGGGTCTCAAGGGTCTTCAGGCAGAATGGGGGTAGAGATCCTCCGGGAGTAGAATCGTGATCGGACTGAGGGCTCTCCACCCTCGGATTCGTCTTTTCGGGAAAGATGGGGCGACTGGCCCAAGTGGCCCGCCCTACCGTCGGATTTTGGAATTCCGATGACATTCTCTCCAACCACACCGATGCCTACGGTTGTTGTTGCTGTTGCATGGCCTGCACCATTTCAGTGAGGCCCCTGACCTGCTGAACCAGCAGGTCGAATTGCTCTGCTCCGACCGCCATTACCGGAGGAGGAGGAGGAAAAGCATGGAAAACTGGAGGTGAGGTCGGAGCCTGAGATCTGGCCGCGGAGGCCATGGATCGTCGGATGGATGCTCTGCGGGGAGGCATCAGGTGAGGATCTAGTAGAAGAAGGAGAAAAGAATGTCGGAGAAGATGATCAGAATCGATCCCGTTGAGCACTCCTTTAAGAACAAGGGTACTGCAAAGACACAGACCCTTCCTCTAGCGCCAATTCTGTTGGTGCAGAATTCCATCGAAGTCGGAGAAGCTAGAGCTGGGATGACCGTGGCCGCCATCGGGACCTGCAAAGAAAGTCTAAACCAGAGTTGGGGGTACTCCGACAAGACCCTCCGACGCTCAAGTCAGTACTCTGCTTCAACAGAAATGGAGTGCTCGAGCGAAAATTTTGACAGAGTTTCGAGATAGAGTTACCAGCTTAGAGAAGAACGTGTCTGGGGGTTCCTTATTTATAGATGGAGGATGTAACTGACCGACAGCAACGTCTGTAACCGTCTGATAGTGGACCGTTCAGAGCCGCGTGAAGTTTGTTACAGAGAGTAGTGGCATCAGGGATCGTTTAGGGCCACGTGGAGCTTGTTGCGGAGAGTGGAGTGGTGTCCATTGTCGGGACTTGCCAGAGAGTGGTGGAGCTGCATGAAATCCATTGCAGGGAGTGGAGCAGGAGGGCAGCTCTTGTCGTGACTCGTCAGAGAGTGGTGGAGCTGCATGGAATCCGTCGCAGGGAGTGGAGCAGGAGGGCGGCTCTTGTCGCGACTTGTCAGAGAGCTCGGATCCATCGGTTGGAGCTCGGCTGGGATATCTGATGGAGCAGAATGGCTCTCTATTGTTGGTCTGGAAGAAGCTCGGATGTCTCCGAAGCTGCTGACGAGTCTACTGTTGTCGGGTAGCTTAGGCGCTGACACTACAGGTGGGAGTCACCTGCTGTAGAAGCTCGGATAGAGATTTTTCGTTGGCGAAGCCTGGTAGGAATCTGATTGCTAGAGAGGTCCATCTGGGATTCGCCCGATGTGAAAAATCGCCTGAAGATGATCCGTTGGAGAAGTTCAATTTTATGAAGGATCTGGTGGAGGGTCGGCCGGTGATGGACTTCGGATGGCGTTGGGGAGATTCGGCAGACATCGGAGGCGATCGGTCGTTATAGTCGGCAGACATAGGAGGCGATCGATCATTGTAGGAATCCAGCTGCTGGAGCTCGATCGTCGTAGAAGCTCATCCAATATCCAACCGCTATGGAGGTTCGATCGAAGTCTGGTTCTTGTAGAAGGCTGAAAATTGACTGCTTATTGTAGAAGCTCGATCGAAGGTCAGTTATCGTGGGAGCTCGAAGTAGCGACCTGGCCGATGAGTCCTGTCCCATTGTAGAAGCTCGGTCGAAGATCGATTGTCGCGAGACCCGACTACGAAGAAGCTCGGCTGAAGTCTACCTGTAATGGAAGTTCGGAAGGAATATGTTTACAACAGAGGCTCGGATGGGATTTGCTTACAGTAAGGATCTGAGGTAGGCCGTCCACTGTAAGGGTTCGGAGTAGATTGCTCGTAGCAGGAGTTCGGGGCAGACCACTCATAGTGAAAGTTCGGAGTAAGCCGCTCGCGATAGAAGTTCAGCTATCGCAGGAGCTCAGCTGGAATCCTGAAGGCGGTCGACCGCCGTAGAAACGTGGAAGGAGCTTGGTTACTGTAAAATCTTGTTGTCGGGGAAGCTCGGGTGCTGACGAAGCCCGAAAAAAGTTCAGGGGTAGTCGATTATTGTAGAAGGACGGCTAACAGCGAGGCTCAGAGGGCCTTTGGGGCGGCCCGATGGGTGAACACTGAGGCCCATCGTCGAAGAAGTCCAGACAGCCGAGGGAGTTCGGAGAGGCGCCACACACAAGGTCGGGAGCCGGAGGAGCCCCGAAGGATCAGTCCTCTGCAGACTTCGATCGGGGGGCACTTTATATCCAACAATATATATATATATATATATATATATATATATATATATATATATATATATATATATATATATATATATATATATATATACATACATACATACATACACATGCACACACGCACACACATGCACACACACACTAGACCTTCATACTATCTAATGATTTTCATATTATATAAAAGTTGATGTAAAACTACATCTCGAATATCCTTAATTGTATAATTTTGATACTGATCAGATTGATATCACATTCTATATAATGTATTTGAGTTACATATTATCATGATTTAAATCTATTTTATAATGTATATATTACTTACTGGGCCATGAAACTTATAAACCTTCATCTATTGTTTTTAGATTTCAAAACTAATTTTGGGACTAGGCCTGAGCATTTTGGGGTTTATATAAAGAACGTAAGGCTAGTCTGTGAAAGGTGGTTAGTGTTTGGGATAGTAAATGTATCATGATATTGTTATAAAAATTGATATGGATTACTGTAAAGTTGAAATTAAAATTGATATATACAATAGTTAGTTATTCTGTTAATACCACTGCTTGTACGATGAATATGTTATCTTTCATATTATATTAAAATTTTGTCAAATTAGATATTTTGCATGCCTATAGAGTCAGTACTCTATAGGTATACAGTGATTGTTCACATTTTTAAATTTTATTTTGATTTAAATTTGGGATTGGGGGCATGGCAATCTCCTCATACACTTTCTACCTTGTAAATACCCACTCACATATTACCAAAAAAAAATATGTGTACCCACTTACATCTGTGCACATGCCGAAATATATGTAAACAATGACTTCCCTAATAATATCCTCGTGAGAAGCACCCCTTTGCTTCCAAAAAAAGAAGGTCTATGCTTAGAATTTAAAAAAAAAAAAAAAGATCCCAGTGGATATTATCCTCAACCTTTCTCTTCTTTATCTAATCTGATTCTCATATCATTCCTTCTCACTTGCTCCCTTTTCCCAAACACCTGCACTATCTTCTTCTACTTTCCTTCCTTGGACGTGTATCAATCCATCATTTTTTCCTAAGGATTCCTCAGTTTATCAAGTTTTGCTTTTCTAAAAACTTTTCTAGCTAGGATTTCTAAGCTGGGTAAGGTCTGCATTTTGTTGCTCCCTTTCTAATGAGATAATTGGAGAGGAATCAGTTAGTTACATGTGTGAATAGCCACTACAAGCAAAAAGATTTTTCGTGACGTTAAGAAATGTCGCCAAAAGTCATCCAAAATGTCGCTGAAGTCTTTTTGCAACATTTGGCATAACATCACCAAAATTGTCGCGTTAGTCATGTCGCTAATGGCTAATCACGATGTTCATCATAAAACGTCACAAAAAGAACATCAAAAGTGCGACGTATGCCCAAACATCATGGAACATAGGTTGATTGAGCGACATTTCACTAATATCGTGGAACAAAGATCTTTCGTCACATTTCTTAAATGTTGCAGAATGTAGATTGATTGAGTGACATTTCTCTAACATCGTGAAACCAAGATCTTTCGTGATGTTTGAGAAATATCACAGAATGTGGCTGATTGCATAATATTTTGCCAACGTCGCAGAACGTGATCTTTGACGACTTTTCCCAAATGTCATAGAATGATTTTGCTAACATTGCAAAACAAGGATGTTTTGCGACGGCCACATTTTGCTTCATTGATAGTTCAACTATAACCTATATAAAATATTGCATTTCATGGTATATATTCAAATACCAAGTAAATCATCTATTTTCAGTCAATAAATCATTCAACAACTAAAGTATAAACTCATAGGCAATTTATAATCAAGATGAATCTATACACAAAGTTTATAATCAAAAAATCAAATAATTTTCATCCAAAGAGACGACGTCTCCAACCAAAAGCACCAAGAGACCATGTCTCTACCAAAAAAACAAACAAATCTTTATCTAAGCTACCAATTTGCCTCTAACCAAAAGCAAACAAACTTATTATCCATTGTCTATAACAAAACAAACAAGTTTATAAGTCCACAATCCAAAGCACAAAAGGCCTCTGCCATGCATGTCCTCAAAATCAAATCTTCACAAGTTTTTGAGTCATGGGATCCTTACCAAAAAGAAAAACATAATCAATTAATTGCCTATATATTACAGTAACAAAATATATACATTGTTCCATTATGCTTACAAAAAAGATTTAGGGACACATTAAAGAAACAACTTAAGTAACTTACGTCACAAATTTGATAAAGAGATATTCTGTGATGCAGATAGAGCTTCCAAAATCCTCTGTTGACGCTCTATATGTGCATTTTGAAGCTCCATTTATGCTTTTTGAAGCTCCATTGTGCCTTAATATCTACAATCTCATTCTTCATCTCTTAGTTATGCTCCTACGACTGCTCCAACTTTTTTTGAAGTCTCTTCTTAGACATAAAAGAGAAATTCTCTTCTGGATGAGGTCCAACTCTCAAACCATAGACATAATCTACTCTAGTGCCCAGAACTTTATCACATATCTAGTCTGCTGTCATGGGATGGCCATCGAATATGGACTACTCTAGCACCTGCATCATTTTATTCTAACAAAATTCGAAGAAGATTAATTTCAAAATAAAAACTAAGCTCACTTAAAATAGTAATTATAATTTTATTTTTGTATAGTGGTCTCACCCATTTTACCTTGTACTTGGGAGTTGTCCATCTACCTGGAGTGTCATCTGGACCTGGGGTGTAATGAGTATGATACCACAACATAATTCGATCGCATTCTTCTCTATTCAATTCATTCTCACTCTGCTTAAAAGATGAGTTACTATTGCAAGAAAGTTAAATGTCCAATGATATTAGTCATAATCACAGTACGACATCTCACAATCTCATGACGTATAGATACAAAATCTTTTGACCCGATGTTTGCTTGGCACTTGACAAAACTTCTGAATTTTTTGTTATGCTCACACGTTAGCTGAAAAAAAAGAAAACTTTATGTCAGTCAACCTAAAATAGATTCTTTGAAGGAGACATTTATATGCAAACATAATACAAGCTATACTGACCTGTGTCCTATCTTCGCTCTAGTAAATGCAAAGATCTATCCACTCTATCGTGGTCATAGTACTTGGCTTTGAGTCCTTTCTATGGTTAAGGTAGTGTATATGTAGTCGGTACCTTTGATCCTTTGACTTCAATGAAAGAAGCTTCTT
Source organism: Elaeis guineensis (assembly GCF_000442705.2). Taxonomy (NCBI): domain Eukaryota; kingdom Viridiplantae; phylum Streptophyta; class Magnoliopsida; order Arecales; family Arecaceae; genus Elaeis; species Elaeis guineensis. Next base: position 56,249,507 of record NC_026005.2, on the reverse strand, counting down.
GACACTAGCACAAACTTCCTCATCCATCCTTAAACACTTGACATCTAGTTTTTGTTGCAAACAAGTATTAAATACTAGTCAACAAATATGCATAGAATATAAATGCAACTACAATGATTTCTACTTACCTCTAGTTTGTCAAATGCAATCTGCATCTCTTCCTCTGTTAATTTGGTCTATCTAGGCTTGATAGGCAAGACATTTCGAGCTATCATACCAAGCTCATTTGATAGCTTGGTGGATTGAACAGCATTAGTTGGTCGTCCTTCTTTCATCGAGATGTTGTTCTCCAATTTCTTATCAAAGGTCTTGTTTATCTTACTTAATCCAACCCCTCTGGTACAACCTCTTTTCTTTTGTCCACCCATTCTTGTGGATCCTACAAGATAAGCAAGCAACAATAAAAATGTTAATTTAAAAATATTTAGATGATATTGAACACAAATAGGCATATAATGATTCGTACATGTAGAGCTAACATCAGGAGTCAAGTCCATGGTAGGATGTGTATGCTCAGTAGGTTCTGGCTCGATAGGTGGTATATGGACTGGTGGTGACTGAGAGGAAGGTGGTGGAGCAGGAGGTGTGACTTCTGTTGGTGTCAGATCTAAAAAAGCTGATGGAATGTGGGCTGATGGTGACTGAGAGGAAGGTAGTGGAGCCACAATGCCATAGCTTTGAAGAAGCTGTTGGTACCTAGATAGAGGGGGCGCAATATCAGCCAGAGATGGAGCTGCAGGTGTGACTTCTGCTGGTGTCAGATCCAGAGAAGCTAGTGGAACATGAGCTGGTGGTGATTGAAAGGAAGGTGGTGTAGCTACGATGCCATGACTCTGAAGAAGCTACTGGTATCTTGACCGTAACTGTGATGGCAAGACCATTTCCTGGATCGATGGTTGCTAAGTGGAATGCAGTGGATCTAGATCGATGGCTGTTGGTTCTTTCCTTTTTTCCTTAGACAATCCTGGTGCCATGAGAATACCTGCAATATATAGTCAAATAAAATCAATGTTAATATATCTTCATATCAACAGATATGCATGGAAAGCCCCCATTATTACTAGTATCTACTAGTTTAAGCTCTTCACCATTTGAAAGCCCCCATCATTATAGAGATTGTAAATTGTGAGGGCCTTGTTAGTTTGATACGTTTGGCCATGGTGTCATGGCTAAGCAACTTGTCTGAGATTGTTGTTTTTGGTTTTTTGTAAAGTACACAGCAATAACAATGCAACCAAAACTGAAATATTCAACACAACATGCACAAGATTGTGGTTCATCCAAATTGGCCTGTCCATGAAGATGCAGGAGTTAAAATGTTTCTTGTAAACTATTCTATTCTAGTTTTTATTGGAGTTCTTAGTCATGCAAAGGGATCATGGATCAATTAGATCATTGGTGACAAGCATTAGTTAAAATGTAAGTGAATTTCAGTTGTCTTAGTTAAAATGTAAGTGTATCATTAAAAGTTATTGTTTCAGATGCATTATTTGCTTCCTAATTTGCAAGCTCTTGATATGTCATATTTCCTTGGTGTCTTCATTATTGTGCAAAGATTCTTAAAAATCCTATTTGAATGAAATGTTTTTTTCTTCCCCAGAATTGAAATCCCATTTCAAGTTTTTAGTTTAATCCTTAGTCACAAATAAAATAAAGCCATCATACTATGGACTAAACCTCTTGTAAAAGCAACCTTTCTCAATCTAAATCATAAAAATGAAAGCAAAATTTTTGATTTTACATCAGAAGCACAAAAGTAACTCAACAACCAAAAGCAAACAAACCTCTTTTCCCAATCTTATTAATAGCAATGACAAATGCACTAAACAAAAGTAGCTAAACCAAAATAAAAAATAACATTGGGCAGTTGGGAATCAAAATAAATCATTGGCACGATCATTGTCATCATCATTCTGTTGATCATCATCTTCAGTGCAATATTCTACCAAGGTATCATCTTCATTCTCACTATCATCTTCATCATCATCATTCTCATTTGAGTCATTGCATAACTTGTCACTTTCTGTATCTACAAATAAAAATCTGCCTTAATTATCAGAGAATTGAAATTCTACCTGTTCGCCATAAAATATCAATCGGGTGTATGATTGATCCATGCCAAATCTCAATAGATGATCGAAGATGTTCTCTTGAGGCTCCATATAAATGTTCAAGCAATGTGAACAAGGACACCAAATTTCGTAATCTTTGCCCTTGTTTTAAGCCACAAAAGTCATAAATGATTTGACACCCTCTATGTATTTGCGAAAAAACTTAACACAATTTATCCAATGCTTATCCATATTATATACAAATACCTATCATTAAAATCCAAACAAACTTTAGCAAATGTACCATTTAAATCACGTCTTTACAAAAGAAATGATAAGGAAAAAAGGGCAAAGACAGAAGAGCAGTAGAGCAGACATTAATACAGAAAAATATGAATTATTTATTCAGGTTAAGTATTGGGCTAGCCTGAATTTAAACCTCCAAATGTTTGCAGGAAAAATAGAGAAAAATGCTATACTAGCTAAACATAGTGCCAAATAGTGGGGGAAAAAATTCATAAAATAAGATACTTAAGTGGTATGATGATTGTTGCTTTAAGGAAATGCAGAGAACTAAATATGAAAAGGACTCAAGGAAGTTCATGCAAAAGGGCCCATCAAAACTACTAGATAAAATCAAAATCCCATGCATTGGTGGGCCAAACAAGATCTGAGACAAACAAGAAAAAAGTGCATCAGACTGGCATCAGATCCGAGACAAACAGAAAAAAGTGCTTGGTGGGCCATGTTATCTATGCTTGTCGCTTCTAATCGTACTGTTAGGATAAGTGAATTGAGTTATACATATCGAATGCCGTATCGGGCCAAACTATTCTGTACAGGGTGTACCGAATCGGACCGACAGCTAGTCGATCCGATTTAGGCCTAATTTTTAAAAAATTACTCCGAACCACTCCAAACTGAACGGTTCGATATGGTTCATATCCATACCGCCCAAAATCAGATGGTATGGTGTGGTTCGACTCGGTTCGATGTCAAACCAAATCGTACCAACTAACACATGGGGGGTGGGGGGCTGTGATTTCTCATACCATTATAGTTTTCTGATACTATCTCTAGTAGTTCTGATTTCTGATACTTTTCTGATTTAAACTGATACTTCTTTGAAGTTATTTGATACTTTTATGATGCTATATGATACTTTCCTATTTGATACTTTTATTGTTATCTGATACTTCTCTATAATAGACTGATACTTTTTTAAAGTTATTGGATACTTTTATTCTTATATTGATATTTCTCTACTAGTATATTGATATTGCTTTAAGGTTAGTTGATATTTTCTTTAAGTTATCCGAAATTTTTTAAGCCCCACATAATACTTCATTGTGTGCAGAATATTGCTGTAACGGATGCTGACACGGCTCAAGATAGCAAATATGAGCGTATGGAAAACCCCCCAAAAAAATGAAATAAAATAAAAAAATAACTTGTACCAGTATCGAACCGGTATGTTGGAGCGTACCATATATCGGTACGATATGGTATCAATATCGTACCATACTAGCCCGACATCGGTATGGTACCGGTATAATGATTCTTGGTTATACAGCTAACTTACTACATGAAACATCAGTTGTAACTTCATTTTACAATTCAAACTTCATTTAAGATATTAATTTGGTAGAGACAAGCAAGAACAACCTCAACAGGGCCATCTTATCATAACTAGTCTTTAACCTATTAATTTGATATACACAAGTTGCCCATCATAGATTCCATTATTCTAGAATACGGTTGTGGAATTGCTTCCCATGGCCAGGGTCATCATTTGAGAACATGTAAGATCATAATACACAACCACCAAGCCTAGCACCATCTATTGATGGTTGGTTTTATGGACTCTCATTAAACAAGTATTTCTGTTTGGGGCCACCTCTAATGCAATGTCAAGCTTTTCCATATCTTTTTCTCAACCTCCATCGAATTGGCCTTGTGTTTCCCTTCCTACATCCTTCAACAGAAATTGAGGTCACTCTTCTTATTGGAACCCCCACGGAACTTTGTTGGACATGTGTACCTATTCAATCAATTCTCTAGCAACTCCAACAGCTTTTCTAAGACACAATCCTCAATCTATCCTTCTCATTTTTGTCACACATCCTAACATTCTCATTTTTGCTATCCTTAATTTGTTTATCAAACCTTCTTTATTACAACATATGGATCCACCTCCCATTTCAATCAAAAAAAAAACAACATATGGATCAATACAACATGGCAAACATTGTTGTCATTCTATGAAATTTGTTTGGAGCCACCAAGTTATGCACTCACCACATTATAAAAAGCACATCTACACTTCATCCAACTAGCTCTAATCATGTTCAATCCCCTGGTTTATAGTCCAAAGATTGAAAAGCACAATTTCGTAGATAGTCTCTGACAAATGCAAGCTGCAATTTTTGTAGATAGGCAAGTATTTAAATTTAAGTACCAAGTACAGAAATGTATGTGTGCACACTCATAGGTAATATGCATGTGCAAATTTATACATGTATGTATTGCCCATATACACGCATACAAGTAGGACAGGGAAGTGTAGAATGAGATTCCTACTTATCGAGGATCATGGAAAATCCACAGAGAATGAAGATAACAGCCACAAGGAGCTAACCGCTCATTATAAATCTGAAAGGCCAAAAAGCAAAACAGGCACAGAGAATTTCAAACCTTTAAAAAATCATATGTTAAGTTAACCCGTAGGTTATCTCCAAATAAAAGTATGCAGCTTTGTGATAAAAAAAACTGAAAGCATCTGAGAAAAATTGCTACAGATCAAGATAAAATGGTGGTATGTTCCAAGTTGAAGTGCAAAAAAAATTCATTCTTTTGTTTGGAGAAATGTGAAAGAAGTAAACCGGTGCAAAGAAAATGAATTACTACAAATTAAAAGTAATAAATTTCTCAGTAAGGAGACAAATTACATAAGGAAACCAAGTATGCCCAGCAAAAGCATCAGTGATGCTGCCACAATCAAGATGCAACGCCTTTTGCAAGACAAAAATAAAGTTTGTGATGTTAAGATGGATATAGCAGTTGTGAATTTTTATAACAAACATATTCCGGAGACATACAGAATTATATAGGGAAGAAAGAATTACAGAAGGAAAATGAACAGAGAAAGACTATATATACCTGATTAAATTAGGGAATAAGCAATACCTGAACTGATGACGGTGATGGCGATGGCGATGAGTGAAGATGGGAAGACCGGTGATGAAGACGGCAATGAGCGAAGATGGGAAGACTGGCGACGGTGACGGCGATGAAGGAAGAAGATGAAGGCTCTATTTTTTCTAAGGGAAGATGTAAGCTGATTGCTGATGGGGGAAGACAACACCTCGCATCGAAAGACGGCGATGGCCGGTGGATGGAAAGTCTGACACAGACTATCGAGGTCGGCGATGAACGGAGACGAATGGAGGTCAGTGATTATGAACGGCGGTGGTGTGGGTGAGAGGAGACGAACAGAGGACGGTGAGAGGAAGCGAACGGTGGTCGGAGACGAACGGCAGAAGAGGTGAATGGCGGTCCGTGAGAGGAGATGAACGGCTGCAGCGTGCGTCGTGTGTGTGAGAGACGGTGGTTTTCTATTTTTGGTTTCAGAGATTGAAGGGTTCTAACGATCATGGGTTTGTTTTGGTGCATTGGAGAATGGGAAAAAAAAGCACCGTGGGTTTGTTTCGGTGCACGAGAAGATGAGGAAAAAAAAGCATAGGCACACAGGAGAAAAATGAGGGTGCATGGTTGTCAAATTTTTTTTTAGGCCAAATGCGACATATCAACTTAAAACTACGTGCAAAAATATTACAATCCACATCATTTATCCAAATATCGTATGAGATTCATCTCACCAGCGATGTTTTATAACGTCGTCAAAAAATTTATATTTCTACAATATTATAATTTTTAAACATTATAAAAGACTCAAATTCTTGTAGTGCTATACCCCAAAATATTAGTTAAAGTCGACAAAATAACAAGCAAAGAAGAATCAACCTTCCGATCTATATTGTTTCACCTTGTGTTGCAAGTTTTGGAGCTTGATCTGCTTCACTCCCTTTTCAACAAATATATGTACAATTAAACATAGATAAAGTGACAGGCAAACACTAAAGATACAATATATATGCATGGCTAGTAGGAAATTGCATATTATTTATACAAGAAATTGCGTTGGGATGCCTTCTAACCGAATGGCATTTGCTTGTAGAATCCGAATGGCTCATGCATTCTAGTTTCCTACAATGGCAATCGACCTTGCTGGTGATGAATAACAAATGCGGCACCCTCCCTCTCGCTAGTCCTATCAAAGTTCACCTTAAGTACACCAACATGCTTACCGTATTACCGAAGAAGCAAGTCTTTAAAATTGGGTTAGAGAGATGCCACAGGAGGGGGTGCAGCCTAGTAAGCCTTGGGGTAAAACATATAGATACTCATCCATCAAAGTAATAATCGAAGAAACCAAACTGCAATGGTAAAGAGGGCAATTGTTGTCACTTAAATAGCATTGGGTTCCCATCATGATACTAGAGGTGACAAAGAAGAAAAGCCATGATACATATATGCTGACAATTATTGGTCCTTGCTAGATCATTGAAGTGCTTACAAGGCTTGATCAAGATGGCTTGCAGCCACACCCATTGCCTCTCTCGCATGAACCTGCAATTCAGCACTATTATGTTTATCGTTGAAATCCAACATTGTGAAGCATCTGTTCAACATAACGCACACGTGAAATTATGTTGAGTACCTGTTTATGTTAACCGCATAGTGGCCCTTTCTGCATGGAGAACTAATAGTCTAATATTCATGTCCAATTGTGAAAGTTAAAAAAAAAAAAAAAGAAAAAAATCTACAGAAACATCCCATCAAGTTTAGTACGATTTTACTTCCACCTTCTATACTTTAAAATGCATGAAATGGACCATTCTATTCAGGGGGCGTTTGGTCCGTAACCGAAATCAGAATGGAAATGAGAATCGGAATGGCTTGGAATCAGAATCGAAATGGCCAAATCCTCCAAAGTATTTGGTTCGTGACCGGAATCAGAATCGAAATCGAAATTAGAATGAAAATTTGAATCCATAAAGGAGAGTAAGAATTGAGTTCTATATAGATTGAGCCATTCCTATTTCACTCTGGAATCAAAATCGGAATGGAACTCCTCCCAACCAAACGGTTAGAATGGGAGTCACCCATTCCGACTCCGATTTCAGACCCTCACTCCCCCCAACCAAACATCTCCTTAATGAAATATTTCAATGCAGCCCCGATGTTCACTTAAGTACTGATGATGTCGTTTGCTTGCTATTGCGAAGGATGAAAATACCCCTTCCTCATTTGACATGGGTTTCAATAGCAACCCTCCCAATTCTGAGGGTTATTTATTTTGCATTCTTTGCTTCCGTCTTCTTTTCTCCAGTGAATTCTGGCAACAACTACCATCCCACCCTCTACTTGGGTCCGGCAATCCCTCTTCTATGCACGAGCATGGCAACCTCTCAAGAACTCAATTTCCCTCTGCCGTGGCAATGAAGAAGTATCTTTTGCTCTTCTTTGGCTAGTAATACCTCTTTTCTCAATTTTTTTTGTAAAATCATGATTTTAGTAAATATTATATTTTTATTTATCTCTATAGTGGCCGACCTAGAGTAAGACATCATAATCATAGATTTAGAGATGCAATTAGATTTTTCTTTGCATAATAGTAATACCTTTGACTTTTGGATATGGTATCTTATTTTGTTAATCTTATTATTTGCATGCAATATTCATTGATATGTGTTCTATAATGGTCTCCCTTATCTATGGTCTTTATTTCGATTATTCCATAGTTCATTGACAAGAGATTGTGGTCCCTTTGTGGTGTATGTTGTGGTCCCGTTACTTTTATGCATGTATATAAAAAATGGTTTTTAAACTGAAGGGTTCACTTGTAAGTTTTTTTTTTTTAATCTATGACCCTTTATTGCGGTCCCACTATGAACTTATATTGTACCTTTGACAATATATAATGGAAGCACTAAAAAAATATCCAAACATATTTAGGTTCAGTTTTTAAAGTACGAATTGATGTTTTTGATATTTTAAAATGCATAATGCATAGTGAAAGCAGTTTTTTAACCACTTTTTGGTATCGGTGCTTTTTGAACTGATATGTCACTTTTTTAAGTACTGCTTTTTGGACTATTATTTGAGTTTGTTAATATTAGAAGCATCAAAATTCTATTTGGATTTATATTTTTAGTTTGTTAAGCACTACTTTTTCAGTGCCCAATGACTCTATTTCAATTTTTTCAACTAAAAATTGAATTCGTGTTTGTATGAACTTTATATATCACTTGTTTATTATTGTAAGGATGGATAGTGATCCTTTTCATTATACAAATCCACTATGGTGGATCAATCAAGTACCATCCAAACTATCACTGCAGTGAGGGGTATGTCAAATACTTTGATGACTTTAAGATATATTTAGTATTATAGAGTTGAAAGACATGCTGGATCAGGTAGGATATATAAATTATTCCCACTTTTATTACCGCATGCTTGGGCAGATGTTTGAAAATGCCTTGAGAAAATTAAGATGTGATGCAAATATTCTAAAAGATGTTGGCTTCTATGAGAGGGACTAATACAGTGCAAGTATATATGGAGCATCAGGAGGATGCGGTTACTTATGCCACTTAGGAAACTACTCTAGCTACTTTACAGATGCCTCTAGTTACTGCATCTCTTCCAGCCATTGCAGACATAGCTTCTCAAGGGGGCAATGAGAGTCAGTTAATACACTACAAGAAAATAGAGTATTAGCGACGGCAAAAAAGCCATCGCTAATAGAAAAATTTATCAACCATATCTTACAACGAAAATAAATCCCGTCGCTAAAAGATCGAAGATTTATTAGCAACGGCTTATTTAGTTATTAGCAATGGCACTACCGTCATTATAAATTTAATTTTAAATAATCAGTAGTAGCGACGGCTTTAGCGATAGAAGCTAGCCGTCGTTAATAGTCTTCCTTTAAAAATAGCCTCCATCTCTAATCTCTCGATTTCATTTTCCACTGCCGCTCCCTTAATCCCTGCCCCCATCACCGTTCTTCCCCCTCCGCATAGTAAAAGGCCCTGTCCCCATGCCCGAACCCTGCACCATCATCTCCTCCTCAGTTTCAATGTCTCTGTATCGGATCGATCGTCTCTGAGCCCGTGCCTTCCTCCTATTCCCCCAATGCATCCAGAAGCTCATCGGAGCCGCCATCTCGGTGCCCCAGCCTCCCTCCTTCCCAACCTCCCCCCTTCTCTCTCAGTGTCATTCCCATGCCAAATCGGGTGTCCACTCATTGGATCAGCCTTCCTCTAATCAGATCTACCATCCTCCGCATCCCCCCTTCTTCCCCCACCGCACCATCGGAATGTTGCATCGTTGGAATGCCGCGCTGCAATCCCCCACCACCTCCTCTTCTTTCCTACACCGTCTGGTTAATATTACCAATTGTTGGGTTTCGGTGATACAGCAAAATATAGATTTCAAAAAAGTTAAACATGCATTCAATAATGAAAACAAGGTTTAACATTTAAACACAACTATCGAAACTCAAAAACCCTAGGAATCCCTTGATGATTACAATCAAACAACAAAATCAAGCATATGAGGAGAAAATCAGAAGTCATATACCACCATGAAGACCATGAATGGATGATTTTGAAACCTCCACGAGACTCCAAAGTAGAAGTCCTCAAATGGTGATCCACACAGGATTGATCAAGGCCCTTCCCAACTCATCATGGTGCTGCAGCCTTCTTCGCAAATATGCTACCGATTGTCCTTCACAAGAACACGATGTACCATTACTTGTATACCTTCATGACCTCCACTAGGACTACTTTAGGAAATCTTTCTCAAAGTATCACACCACATAAAAAAAAATCAGATGTTCAACACTTGAACAACCTAATTTTTGGACAAGCATCACATGCTTTCCAATTTCCTTCTCCCCTCCTTTCCATTTTCTCTCCTTTTTTTTCCTTATCTTTTTTCCAAATTTTTTTTCACTTTATCCTCTCATTCCGACGCCCAGCTAAAAATAGCCTATAGAAACCTGATGTAGTGTCCCCTATTTATAGGAAATAAGGGGCGACACCATGGGATGCCAACTCTTGGCGTCCCTTCATTCTTACATGCCTTGATATAATTTTCAGCGTGAAATCCAATAGGTTGGCATGGAATAAAAGGTGATTCAATGGTAGAAGGACTCTTCCTTTGCCAAAGAAAAATTAATACACCATCATATGATGTATGGAAAAAGGATATAACGAGAGAAATGAAGAGTCCATACCATTATGGACTCTTCCATAAACTCATCGCACAAAAGGGGCATCCCTTCAAATATTTGGCGTGGAGTTCATTCCAGGAGAAGGACACTTCATCTTCTTTCATGCCAACATATCCCAAAGGCCATCATAAGGCACATGGGATTTAAGAGAATGCGTGCAATGAAAGGAAAAAATCAAGAGTTCTTAACATTTAAGACTCTTCCATAAAAATACCAAAATAAGTGGCATCCCATTATGATTTGGCGTTAAAATTCCTTCCATGAGAAGGACTCTCCTTCCTCTTCCACACCTAAAAATCCCAATGGACAGCAGATGGCGCATGGGATAAAGAAACACATGGAGAATTAGATAAGAAATTTAAGAGGAGTAAAGGAGAAGGACTCCTCTTCTCCAATGCCAAAATAAATGGGCGTCCAAATTATTTTCACGTGAGGCTTGACATGGAGGAGGCTGGTTCCACATGGAACACTACCATAAAATCAGATAAAATCATCTAATTAATTAAATAGTTCAAACCCAATCATATTAGGTCAAGGCAACAAGACTAGGTTAGCACAAACACCTTTGCAGTGAATCCAATTGAGAACTTGGGTTAATTCATGTGCTAGCAATTTAATTAACCCATTGAATTTATAATAAATTCAAATTGATTGGATCAAGATCAAATTTCTATTGTGTATGACCCATTGAGTTTCAAATCTAGCCAGTAGTAGACCCAAACTCTCGACGAAATCCTAATCCGAATAGATTAGGTCAGCTCAAGAGTCCCAATCAACTAGGATTCTTCTTAATTAATTTTTGAATTAAACTCTTTTAATTCTGAAGGGTATACAAGTCAAGATTGATATCTAGCAACGTATCATGACTACTCAAAAGATTTAAAATTTGATGAAAATACCAAAATTATCCTTCTATGGTGAGTTACCGTGCAATTCAATCCTTTGATCACACAATATCCTGGAAAGGCTATAGGTATGAAAAAATATCAAACCCAAATACCTAACCATATGTATCTCGATTTGATGATGATGATTCAATTGATGAACCAGTAAAAATTATTTCTACTGTTCATCCCTGTTCTGGTCAGAGACTCTCAGAGTCACCATCTTATGAGATCACATAGGATGTTCTCTCCTCCTACAAGGAGTGACCGATTTCTTGTTGACCACTCATAACCTCCATATATACTTTGCCATATTCAGAATATCTCACACACATCTCAAAATGATGTGCTAGAGAATAAACCAAAGTAAAGGTCCATGCACATAAGGTACCATGGTGATCTCAGATCAAAAGACCACATGCACCACTCCCACTGAAGAACCATCTGTCGATAAGCTGTAAGGCTCCATCAGATATTCTTTTATGGGTTTGTTCAGTGAACTCATTTTTTAATGAGCACCTACATCCTTGTATTAGTGTCACTACACAAGTGGTTGTGAGATCAACCATCCTCTCCATCGAGCATACATAGGATGTACCAGTCTTATCGGAGTCATCGATCCCTGACTCGATGATCTAACGACTGAGAATATTTTAGATTAGAGCTATCAAGATTTTAGATCTCACTAGCATGATCTCATCATAATCCTAAAATCATCATCCTAATCTATAAAATTTATCATAATCATAAAAAATATGATGCAGTAAATGATAAAATAGAATACCTCATATAAATAAAATAACTAATATCATGCAAATGAGCAGGAAGATAATAAAGGAATGTCTCATCGCATTTCTATGCGATTGGCTTGTAGGACACTATTTATTCAATCTCCCACTTGCACTAAAGCTAATCGCTCCTGTATCTGTACCCATGCAATCAAGGTGACGATTACACTGCTACTGTGTAAGGCTTAGTGAACTAGTTCATTACTATGTTCTTAATATTAACTCATTTTATGATCATATCATGAATAAGATGAAAGTACCTAGGATGTGCGTGGGTACAAGGTGAGACAAGACCCAACTCAGTGATGAACCCTTCATCAAGCAACTTTTCTTAGCAATCTTTACTAACAATATTTAATTGAGGCAAACACAGTTTACTGCTTGGAATTCTTCCAATTCACTGCTCCTCTAGTACTTCTCAAGTACTTTGAGAATACTTTTCATAATTTTCAAAAGATCTTAACATGGATGAGCCCGAAATCAATGATTACGCACAAGGCATAATTCACATCAGGCTTGGTACATTGAATATATGGGTAAGTAAACACCTTTACACCCATTCATGTTGAACCTTTTCAATATTAAATTCTATGTACCTAGACTGGGACAAACCCTGCATCCACTTACATCTATCCCTATAGATGTCAAATATATTGGATAGTAAACCCAAGTCCATTCTATAAAAACTTCTGTGATAAGCAAGCCATTGACCGAGTGCAATATCGGGACTACCTTCTTAATATACTGTATGTCCTCACATACATAACCAAGAAGTTAGTAAAAAGACCCACCTATCTTCTTACATACACACATGATTTATCTATTTTTGATAAAGTCAAACATTTTGACTGTCCCATCAAAAATAAAAGTACCTACTCCTCATAAACCATCTGAATTCATAAAAGCATTTGTCCTCCTACTAGAGACAACTTCTCTAGATGGTGTATGGCAATAGCAAAAATCTGAATAGGTATCCCTGATAGCAACCTGTTGGGTCATACCCATAGGTTCTTCAACTATAGTCCACACTTGGTTGATGTACAGGGAGTTAATTTCGAATGATATGATTTCAGACCAACTGTCAGAGTCTCTACTCATAACGATCTCCGAATAGGTTAAGGAGAACATCATTCCAAATGATATATGGTGTACTGCCATTCACAATGACAAACCCATGCTTGAGTGGTTCATTACACACTCAAATTGACCTTTTGGTGAGGAGGTGTGAATTATGGTTGTGCCTCATCAATGGGCACATCTGGTTAAGGATTAACTTATGGACATCTCATAGATTTAGATAGGATAGTTTATAGGTCTTGAACTTTTAAAGTTCAATTATCCTCCCACTATGCCCTTATAGAAAAAAAATTTTTCTTAAAAGGTGGCATATCTACTGACAAAACATCTTTTTATTAAGGTGGTAGTAATAGTATCACATACTATTCTTTTAGGATAACCTATATACTTATAAAAAATCTATTCTAGCACATACTTATGTACATCAACCCTTTTCACATAAGTAGGGCAACCTATCTTTTGCCTTTTCCATATCTCATATGGAGTGCTCGTAATAGATTTTTATAGTATCTAATTCATACAGTAATTTTTAAGATATATTTTTAGAAAGAAATAATAATATTTTGTGAAGTATTTTAGTGAACACATCATATCACATATGAAGTGTCCATCTCTGGGTTGAGATAGTTTTAGCTTTCGAACATCCATATGTTCAAGACTTAATACCTTCCTTGCCCTAAGATGTGTGACCATCACATACTTATTTCTTGTTCTCATCAACATGAAGAACATCATTGAGTGACAGAAACATAAGACCATTATAATAAACTCATAGCCATAATATTTACCAGAAGTAGAGTAACTTTTACTCTGAACATTAATTTCAAAACTATGCTACAATAGCAAAAAATATTTGAAATAATATTTTTGATAAATTTAGGCTCATAACAATGGTCTACTAGTTTCTAAAACCTTACTAGAAGGTTACATAGGTTTCTACAGCCTCAACATAAATGGACTATCCATTAGTGTTAAAAGACTAGTAGTCACCTCACTTCAGCTTTATAGATTCAGCAAACACTTTGCATAAAAGAAACCTATATTAGGTATCACATACCTAAAATTTTGAAGTTGAAATACTCAATGATAATTAGTTTGTATCACATACAAATCATTAGCAGATGCAACTTTTGCATCCTGCTATTGCTTCATATTAGTAAGGCAATTCTTACAATTTTATTGCTCATCAATGCTATAATGATATTAGATACCTATAGTGATGATATTCTTCACCTTCTATTCCTCAACCATTCTATGACATTCGATCAATTTTAAAAATATCCTAAGTAGTGAATGTAAGGATGAAAATATTTATATAAGAATATAAAAAGGACTACTCATGATGACATGCATAAGTTAGATGAGGATTTTTATCTAATTGTCTCTCACTATTTTAACAAATTTTATAGCCCTTAAGTATGAAATCAAAAAATCTTATCATGAAGTTTCTTAATGGGGTTGAGATCCCAATTTCTCATAGAAAGCCTTATGGATAGCACAACAAGCTCCTATGAATTCAAGGGTAAGTAACTCTTTACTAATTGTATCTCATGCAACTCACAACAAAATTTTTGTCTCTAAAATACTTATAGTCTTGTGGATAGCATAATAAACTATAGTATTTTAGTTAAGTCATACCCTTCAATCTTATATGGTCATACCTGAATAATACTATCTTTGTGGATAGCACAACAAACTCACTATAATTTTTGACATACTCTATTGATTTAGTATGAGCTAAGTATTATTAGCTTCATTATGTACCAAGACAGTATTAAGTTAGTTCCCACAATAAACCTTGGGGATAGCACAACAAGCTTACTATGATTTTTGACATAACAGTGACTTAGCATGAAGGAAGGCATGGATAGTCTTCTTAATACTTCACCATTAAGACTTAATATAATTTAATTGAGGGACTTAGGTTTCAAGCATATCCTAAACATATTCATGCATCATATGCTATGTAAACTCTAATACCAATTATCAGCATATTTGAGCATATCAAGAAAAACAAATAGTTATGGACTTTGAAAAATCATCCGAGCCACAGGATGATCAAAGGGTCTAATCGTAGGTGCATCATAGATTGAACCATCTCATGGTCAATCTTAATATGCCTCTACTCTCCAAATGCTTGGTAGTCTAGTCTTCATCACCATGAAGACAACCATGAATGCTTGATCTTTTTTTTGAAATAGAATGAAACAATTTCAATCTGTTCTCAAATAATTTTTTTTCTATAATTTTATATTATTATGTAAAAATCTCAATCAACAATTGAGAATATAGAAAAGAGTGGGTAGCTGATGATATAATGCATCAGGAACACCCAGTCCCAATTGCAACTCTTGCAGATGCATTATTATAATCAGCCAATATAAAAGCATTCATGCAAATATCAATCACATGGATATTCCATAGTTTATAACAAATCAACATAATATTTTATAATAATTATAAAATATTATAACAAATAACTCATGTTATTTCAATTGTGATATCATTCAAACACATGTCAATAAAGATGTTAAAATTATGGGCATAGGACCCATCTAGGATTTTCGATTTGGATTCAACACTTGACCCAAAGTTCAATATTAGATCAATCATTTATCATCCAAATGAGTTAGGTTGACCAATTCTTAAGTTAAATCTAATTCAATTAGGTTAACTTAGATTCGATCGCCCATAACTCAAACCCTAATCTAATTAGGTAAATGACAAAATTTGATTAACCAAAATTAAACTTAGCTTCTCATCAAATTAGAACAATAATTTTGATTTATTCTATAATTATTAAACTCTAATCACATTAGAACAATGAATTATAGTAAAATCAATCCATCGGTAAAAACTCTAATCGATGTCTGATGCATCCTTTTCATGATCAAAATTTTTCGACCCCACACATACCTTAGGCAACAACCAAGATAGTCAAACCATAATGGTGAATACCTAATAACATGGTGGTCGACTTTTGGATCTTAGGTAAGTGTATCAAATGCAAAAATCTTAATCCTTGGCAATGTACATCTATATGCAGAATTCCAAGGCCCCTACACATCACATGCACTGAATTTTAATTTCATCAAAAATGGATCATAGGATCTAAATTAAACTTGTCATACAAGTCTATAAACCATGAAATTTTATATCCAATGTTCAATCATGGAATGATAATACTTTATCATTAATAAAAATATATCTAAATCAATAATAAAACATCGATCAGAAGAACTGATATTGACATAGTTCGAATTGGATCTAATCCATATTACAAGAATAACATGAAATTCGACTAAATCAATCAAGGGTGGCTCTGATACCACTATTAAGTTTTGATGATGTAGTGGAATATAGATTTCAAAAATTTTAAACATGCATTCAACAATGAAAATAAGGTTTAACATTTAAACACAACCACCAGAACTCAAAAATCCTAGGAACCCCTTGATGATTACAATCAAACCACAAAATCAAGTAAATGAGGAGAAGACCAGAAGTCATATACCACCATGAAGACTATGAATAGATGATTTTGAAACCTCTATGAGACTCCAAAACAGAAGCCCTCCAACGGTGATCCACACAGAATTGATCAGGGTCCTTTCCAACTCATCATGGTGCTGTAGCCTTCTTCGTAAGTGCGCTGCCGATTGTCCTTTGCAAGAACAAGATGCACCATTGCTTGTATGCCTTTATGACCTCCACTAAGACTACTCTATAAACCTTTTCCCAAAGTATCACACCACATAAAAATAAATTAGATGTTCAACACTTGAACAATCTAATTTTTGGACAAGCATCACATACTTTCCCATTTTCTTCTCCCTTCCTTTCCATTTTCTCTCTTTTTTTTTCCTTACTTTTTTTCAGATTTTTTTTTTCACATTATCCTCTTATTCCCACACCCAACTATAGCTAAAAATAGCCTATAGAAATCTGGTGTAGTGCCCCCTATTTATAGAAAATAAGGGGCGACACCATGGGATGCCAACTCTTGGCGTCCCTTCATTCTTACACACCTTGATATAATTTTCAGTGTGAAATCCAATAGGTTGGTGTGGAATAAATGTTGGAGCATGATCTCGGCTCCTCCCACGGACATTGGATGCAGTGGAACCAGCAACGAACAAATCTGGAGACTTCTGGACTCGATCGAAGGCCCTTGACGAAATCAGCCTGGTTGCTATCTTCTTCGTCAGCCTTTCGTTCCAGATGAAGAACACCTCTAAGATCACCTCTAAAAAATCCAAGATCTGGTACCCAACCAGATCAGGACTGGACCAAGGTCTTCCAATTCATAAATCTTGAATCGAGGCATTCTAGATAGGAAAGAAGGTAGATAGAACCAGACCTTGCAGATCTATCCTGCTGCAGCCTTTCCTGTAGATCTGTTGATGGAGATCTCACCCGTACCTCAAACGACCTCAGATCAACTCCAGATCTGAGAGGAACTTGTACCAACCTTGTAGCAAGAGATTTCAAGTCCTGGACCTGATGTTTGAATGGCTGCAAGAGAGGGAGAGGCAATATGGTTGGCGGCACAAAGGGGGAGGGGCTCAAAACCCTAGCGCCTCCCCTGCTTTTCCTGCCTTCTATGGACCTGGCGGCAAGAAACCCTAGGGTTTCTTGCTCCTGGGGCATGGAGAATAGCTGAAGAGAGAGGGAGAAGAGAGAGAAAGATTTGGGAGAAAGGGTTTTCGTATTCCTTGGCTTAATCAAACCTATACAGTGCATGTATATAAAAACACAGGGTCAAGTGACCCAAACCCAAAACTCCCTTGACCAACTCTATGGAAAATTAGGTTAACCCAAGCCCATGTACACCCATGACTCGACCTAATCTCACCTATCCTGGGCCCAGACCTGGCCCATAAAGAGTTGGTCCCTTGAGGCCTACATAACCTAGACCTCAAGAACCCGAAAGGCCCACAGCCTTTCAACCTAGGGCCCAACTAGCCCTAGAGCCTCCATGAAGCCCTCATGAATGACAGACCTAGGCCTTAGCTTTGGTCCCCTGGGCCTTGGGCACACCACCTGGATCACAACAATCTTCACCTTGGTGTCCCAAGGCCTCAACCAGCTCCACTCTGTCCATCAGCCGAATCAGCTCAACACATCTCTGAAAGCTGTCCCGTGGAAGTACCTTCATAAGTGCATCAGCTGGGTTCTCCTTGGTGTGTACCTTTACCAACTCCACCTCGCCATCCTCCACAAGCTCCCTGATCCAATGATATCGAATGTCGATGTGCTTTGTCCTTGCATGATAGACTGAGTTCTGTGCTAGTAGAATTGCACTCTGACTGTCACAGTGCACTCTAATGGCCTCCTGAGTAAGGCCCATCTCCGTCAACAAATCCTTCAGTCAAATTGCCTCCTTAGCTGCTTCTGTCAGCCTGATGTATTCCACCTCTGTAGTGGATAGGGCTGTGATAGGCTGCAGACTCGATCTCCAAGAAATAGGACCTCCATACAGGCTAAAGATGAAGCCTGTCGTAGACCTCCGGGTATCCACATCTCCACCGAAGTCTGCATCTACATAACTGTCAATTAGCCCCTGAGCCTCTCTGGACATGTCAAAGTATCCCACTGCACCTCCTCACTGTTCGTAGCAGATGCCAACTCCAACTGAACCCGCCAGGTATCTGAATATCCACTTCAGAGCTCTCCAGTGCTCCCTGCCAGGCTGCGCCATGAACCTGCTAACTTGACTCACTGCATGAGCGATGTCTGGCCTACAACAGACCATCGCATACATCAAGCTCCTAACTCCTGAAGCATAAGGGACCGTCTCCATCTCCTGAGCCTCCACCTCAGTCTGTGGTGCCATGGTCTTCGAGAGTCTGAAGTGACCGGCAAGTGGCAGCTCCACCAGCTTTGCTCCCTTTATCCCGAACCTCTCTAAGACCTTCTGTATGTAGCCCCCCTGAGATAGATCAGTACTCTCCAGGCTCGATCTCTGAAAATCTCCATGCCTAGGATCTTCCTTGCAGGGCCCAAATCCTTCATCTCAAACTCCCGAGATAAGGATGCCTTCAGATCCTGCACAACCTTCCTACTCTTGCATGCTATAAGCATGTCATCCACATACAAGAGTAGGAACACCCTAGAACCATCCTCAAGAGACTGAACATAAACATAGGGATCAAACTCGCACCTGAAAAGTCCAATGCCGCGCACATAGGAGTCGAACCGCTTGTATCATTGCCTCGACGACTGCTTCAGCCCATACAGCGACTTCTGCAACAAACAAACCTTTCCCTCTGATCCTGGATCCCTGAAATCGGATGGCTGCTCCATGTAAATCCTCTCCTCCAAATGCCCATGGAGGAACGCCGTCTTGACATCCATCTGCTCCAGCTCTAAATCCTGAGCTGCTACAATGCTCAGCAACACTCTGATGGAAGTATGTCTGACGACGGGAGAGAAGACCTCGCTGAAGTCGATGCCTTCCTTTTGGGAGTATCCCTTGGCCACTAACCTCGCCTTGAATCTGATACCTCCCTGCTCTGAAGGCCCTTCCTTATGACTATAGATCCATTTGCAGCCAATGGGCCTCTTCCCCTATGGCAACTGCACCAATCGCCATGTCTAATTTTGGTGGAGAGACTGCATCTCCTCGGACATCGTTTGGACCCACCGCTCGATGCTTTGGTGGAGAGACTGCTCGATGCTTTGGAATCCCTTAATTTAAAAATTTTAAAAATATTATATTACATAGAATCATAGGCCTATCTTTTGATTAATGTACATATTTTATAGCATCTGTATATGTATATATTTTTGTATAGATTGGAGAATTATGTACATTGATCAATTGATTGTCTAATATAGATAATTTAAAAAATATAATTAATTCTATAGATCATTACAGTAATCAAACGGTATGCTGAGGGTTCAAAAAAAATTTTGGATAGCATTTCTCTTTGGTTGTCCTCACATATCTTATGCCATGTGGGGGAGAACTAAGGAGAGATATTGTTGAAATTTCTTTCGATCTCTATTACATATCGTTTGATTATTATACTTGATCTATAAAATTAATATAATTTTTGAATGGGATAGGACCTTCTATACCTATTAATTGATGGTAGGATATAATTATTGTATTAGCCATTCAAAATAATAAAATAATTATTTAGCAATTATTTTATATTCATATATGCAGAATCTTTAGGTAGTGTGTCATGGATCATAGTTGGATGGACCATCAAGTAGTCCACGGAATGATTTTTACTGAATATAAGGAGGGTGTAGAGTACTTCTATGATTTTGCTTTTAGGAATGTGGTACTCCTACATCAAAGATATACTCGTTGCCCTTGTAAGAGTTGTGGCAATAAAGAAATGCTTAATAGGGATACAGTGGTTGTCTATTTATATAGGAGTAGATTTATATCCAACTACAAGCATTAATACCTGCATGGAGAGATATAGGGGATAATTGCAAGGGTTAGAAATGAGTAGGATAGGGACACAGATAGAATGGTAGACATGGTTATGGATGTTGCTAATCTTGAATTTAACTAGGATATGGAGGATGATCCAGAAATTGACAGTAGTGATTTCTATTGCCAATGAAACACTGTTGTTGGGATGTAAAACATACACTATATTATCGACTGTATCAGAGTTGTTGAATTTGAAGATCGAGTTTAATATAATGGTCAACTATTATGATAGGATCATGGCAATCATAAAAAAAATACTATCGAAGGATGAGAAGCTTGTTGGGAGTTTCTATACTTCAAAGAAAATGGTTAAAGGGTTAGGCATGGGATACGAAAAGATAAATGTATGTCGAGATGATTGTATGCTTTTGTATAAGGAGGATCAACTGAAAAGCTCATATGACGTATGCTGTGAAAGTCGATTTAAGCCAAGACAAGAGGGTAGGAATCAAAAGGATATATCATATAAGATTCTTCGATACTTTTTTCTCACTCTTAGGCTTCGAAAGCTCTACTTGTCTAAGAGTACTATCGGACAGATACGATGGTACAAAGAAGAAATTCACAAACACTCCGATATGATAACTCATCCATCAGACAGTGAGGCATGAAAAAACTTGATGCTTGCCATCCTTTATTTGCTCAAGAATCATGCAATGTAGACTGGGTCTATCTACTAATAGATTTATACCGTTCAGTCATGTAGTGGCTCCTTATTCATGTTAGCTAGTCTTCATTACTCCATACAATCGTTGCCTGGGATGTGCATGAAAGAACATAATATTTTTTTTACATTAGTCATTCCTAGACCACGACACCCTAGTAGAAATATTGATGTATATTTAAGACATCTTGTTGATGAGTTGAAATTCTTATAGTCCGATGTTATGCATACTTTTGATCTATCGAAGAAGCAAAATTTTGTAATAAAGATTGCATTAATGTGGACTATTACCAATTTTTCTGCTTATAGGATACTGTCAGGATGGAGCACTCATGGGAAGCTAGCATGTCCCTATTGCATGGAGAATACAAAAGTATTTCAACTTAAGCATGATCGTAAGCCCTGCTAGTTCGATTGTCATCATCAATTTCTCATCGAGCATCATCCTTTTCGAAAGCAACAAGATAGTTTCAAGAGAAATAAAATAGAGAAGGATAAGGCACCCCCATGACTTAATGGTATGAAAGTGTTTCAAAGGGTATCCCAATTGGACGAAGTCCAATTTGGCATACTATTTGATAAGTAAAAAGCTCGAGGGTATGGTAGAACTCATACAGGGTAAAGCACAGCATCTTTTGAGAATTACCATACTGGTCCACCAATTTGATTCATCATAACCTTGACGTCATACATATTGAGAAGAATATATTTGATAATATTTTCTATACTATTATGGATGTCAAGAATAAGATGAAGGACAACCCCAAGGCCCAAGCAGATATGAATAACATATGCAAGCATCTTCTATTAAAGCTGGTTGAGGTATCTTCGAAGAAAGTTTTGAAGCCAAAATTATCTTACGTCTTAATGAGGGAGCAATTGAAGGATGTATATGAATGGTGTAAAAATCATAAATTTCTAGATGGTTATGCAAATAATCTAGTTCGGTGCATCAATATCAAAGATTGAAATATCTATGTGCTAAAAAGCCATGACTGCCATGTCTTCATGCAATGATTACACCCATTGGCATGGCGTGATCTCTTTTCCAACCTCATATGGAGTTCTTTGATCAAGCTTAATTTTTTCTTTAGAGATATTTATACTACCGAACTATCTATCGATCACATCTTCAATCTTGAGACTAGCAGTGTGGAGACTATATGCAAGTTAGAGAAGATATTCCCTCCTAGTTTCTTCAACTCCATGGAGCACCTCGTGATTCTTATGGCATATGATGCTAGGGTTGGGGGACCAGTGCAATATAGGTGGATGTATCCATTTGAAAGATGCATGCACAGTCTCAAGAAGAAAGTAAAAAATAAGGTCAGAGTCAAAGATTCTATTATAGAGGCTTATATAATTGAAGAAATTTTTAATTTTAGTCGATATTACTTTAACCCTAGTGTGTAGATAAAGCTGACTCAAGTGGATCAAAATAATGATAGTGGTACTGAGAGATCAGATGCAGAGATCTCAATATTTGCCTATCCCACTCATGAATTTGGGTACGAGACTCATCGGGTATTAACTAATACTGAAATTTGATAGGTAAAGATATATGTTTTGCTAAACTATGAGGAGATCGACCCATTTATTAAGTATCTTTCATCATCTCAACTCTTCAATCACTTATTATCCTGTACTTATATTATACATATATAGGCAATATGATAAGATGCTGAGATGGGACAATCGAAGGATAAGTGAGGAATCAATTTTCACTCAGCACTCACAAAATTTTGCAAATTGGTTCCACAATTTGGTAAGTGACTATTGTCATTTCATTTATTTTAATTTTCTCTAATTTATTTTTTTTATAATATGCAGATCATGCAAGGGTTGAATCCATATCTAAGAAGCTAAGACCATTAACTAACAGACCAACATATACCTGACATATTATAATGGCTGAAATGTAAATGATTTTAAATTTCACATCCAGCAATATGGATATCATAAGAGTATAATGAATAGTGGTATGTGTATAAGGGATAGCTGTTGGGTAGAGATGGAGAGTGACTGCTATGAAATCCTTGAAGTGATCAAGTTGACCTACCTTGGAGATAATAGTGTCATTCTATTTAAGTGTCGATGGTTTGATAACATCAATTGTATGAAGGTTGATCCATGATATAGGCTTATTGAAATCAATAATAGATCAAAAGCATATGTCAATGACCCTTTTATGCTAGCTCAACAAGCTATTCAAATATATTATACTCTATTTCAATCAAGAGAGAGAGGAAGGAAAGACTGATGGGCTATATGTAAAATTAAGTTTCGAGCCATTCATTACGAGCTCAAAGAAGAAGAGCCTTAATTATCAAAATACTTTTCAGAGGATGAAACAGTAAGAGTTCATCAGCCTTTAATAGATGCAGAGTTGGATGCTCCAAAAATTATCCTGCATGATGGCCAACATGAGGAGGTAGATCATACTGAGTTTGTTTTAAAAGGCAATCCTATCCAAAAAGGTGAAAAAAAGGAAGAAGTGGAAGAAGAGGAAGAGGAGGAATCGAAAAAAAAAATCTGAAAGGTACCAAACATCTGAAGAGGAAGATGAGTAGTCAACCTCAGGAAGGAGTCAACCCCCAATGAAAAAAAAGTCAACTCTAGCATGCTAGAGAAGATTGGCGAGTAGCAAGAGTCGACCCCAGAGTAGATGGAGTCGACTCCTAAATAATTGGAGTCGACCCCAGGACAGATGGAGCCATTTTTGTCTTTGTGATATGCTTGTTTTATTTATTTTTCATACTTGCCTTGCATCATTTCAATTATTATATTACTTGTCATATTTATATAATTAATTTATGAATCTATTTATTTTTATTTTTAGAGATTACAGGATGACTACTCCTAGAGGATGGAGCCGTGCTGTTGAGGAGAGAGCTCTAAAGGATAGAACTTCAGAGGAGAGAGCTCTCATGTGGCCAGCTAATATGGTTCTATGGCACCCACACCATGGAGTAAAATCTAATACTATAAAAATTCTTCATTAGATTATTTTATTTTTATTATATAATATAATATTCTTTATAATCTTTTGCTACTCTTAGGTTCAAACGATGTGGGGTCATCATTGACTCCACAGTCACATAGAGCAGTGGCCAGCTCTGAGCCTCAGCACTGTGGTAGAAGACCCACCCAGCTCACGGCACCTCCAACTCGATCGGAGGATAGAGAGCTAGTGTATATTCAGAGTTGCACGTAAGTACTAGATCTTTGAGGAATATGTTTAAAAAATTTAAACCATTTTAAAATCAATATTTATTATTCAAAATTAATTTTATAGGATATTTAAGGAGCTTGGGGTGTCTCGTGTGGTTACCAGGATCATTCGATGATTGATGTTGGAGTTGGTGAACAAGTTCTCCAGTTGGCCATCGGGTGATGCTGCGTGGGAGATATTTCTGATTAGTCAAAAATATTTAATTTTTAAATTTATGATACTTTTATATTCTATTTATTGATACATACCATCTTTTATATGTAGTTATACTATCGATTCGAGACTCCTCAAGATGAGGATGCCGATCGTCGGACCTTCGAGGAGGTCGCTACACGTCGATCGGAATAGGTTGTACCACCTCAGGCAGTCTGCCATTGAGTTCTCCAGTTTCGAGTCACCATCGAACTAGAAGTCTTTCATGGATCATTAGATGTGGGGGAGCATATGGAAGGCCCTTTATGACTAATGGAGTAGTGAGGAGTACTTCGGTAGATGGCAAAAGGCCTAGCAGAATTAGACCATCCAGCAAGATCCGATCAAGCACACTGGAGGCTCCGTTGGCACATGTCATAGCAGATAGATTGATAAAAATTTTATACTTATATTAATCTCATATTTAGTTGATCATATATTTATTTTTATTAACTTAATTTTATTATTTATTATAGATACAACAAGTGGGTCATGTACCCTGCCAGCTGCAGTTGTGGTAGGCTACACACCAGTCTAGAAGGATCAGTGATTACTTAAATTTTAGATTCAGATGGATCATGATAACTTAAAAGATTATTTATTAAGTTTTTATATATACTAATATGTATAATAGCACTAATGAATTTCTAAATTATGTAGGCGGATTACGTGAAGTACGTCGTAGCACGGCATGGTGAGGACCCATCCTCTCAGCCCCTTCTTGACCTCGAAGGATGGCTTAGGACCATCAGAGGGGTGATGGGTCATAGGGTTTAGGCATAGCTTCGACTCTCTAGCAGATCGTTGGTCTTCGACGTCCTCCTCTCAGGCCTTGATAACCCACACATGGGGTGATGCACATGTTGAGGTCGTGCAGAGGCTTTTTAACTAGCGACCTTAGAGCTTTCGGGATGTCATTTGTGACACAGTTGTTGAGATTTTCTAGGATCCACATCTTCATGATCAGTTGAACTCATTGTCACAGCCATCACAGCAGATAAGTTAAGCAGTATTAATAAATTTTTTTATTTATTTTAAATTTTTATATTTAGAAGCTTCATATAGTTAAGTTTGAGTGAGAGGAAGGAGATATAAGGATCAAAAATTAATTGATGGAGCATAGATATGTTTGTATCATCGAATGGGACGTATAGAAATAATCTATTCAAGAATCGAAGGAGTATATTAAAATATATCCCTCCATGCTGGTTTAGACTTGAGACCGAATGAAGGGATACCTAGGGGGTCAAAATTCAATCTAATCATCTAATAGATGGACTGGAGATATCTATAGCTCTATATCATCGAATGAAATATGTAGGAACAATCCGTTAGAGAATTGGAGGAGTATATCAAAATATATCTTTCCATGTTGGTTTAGGCTTCAAGCAGGAGGGAGAGAGTATCCAAGAGGTCAAAATTTAACTTAATGATCTGATGGAGTACTGACTGGGGGTGTCTATAGCTTCGTATCATCGAATGAAATATGTAGGAATAATCTATTTGAGAATTATATCATATATATAAATATATCTCTCTATAAAGATTTAGACTAAGGTGCATCAATTATATTAATTTTATAGTTTTAATTAATTTAATTTTAAAATTATTAATAATATTTTACATTATAGGATGTTGAGATATCCGACTCTCATCCACCTGTTGCTATAGAGGATGCACAGGAGCAGGAGGAGGAGGATCTCCATTGATTTTCTTTAGCTTTGATGTAATGTATTTAATATTTGAGAAGTGTTATTTGTATAAGTTAATTTTGATATAATATATAATATTAGTTTTCTATTTATGATGGTGATAGTTAATTGTCAGTTGTTATAATATTCGTAAATATATGTTGCTTGTTAATTTAAGTATAACAAGCTTTAGTAAATATAATATTTATTAATTAAATTATAACATATTTTAATATATATAATTACTAAAAATTATTTTTTTAAAAAAATATTATTAGCGATGGCTGTTGTGATGGCAATTCCACCGCTAAAAAGTATTAGCTTATTAGAGATGGAGAAGATGTCGCTAATTATTTTTTAAACTTTTTAATTTAAAATCTTGAAAATATTATAAGCAATGGAATGCCATCGCTAACCACCATTGTTAGTACCAGTTATTGATGACAGTATTTTTGCCTTCGCTAATATACAGTTTTAGTATCATGCTTTTTGCCAATGGTATTTTAGCGATGGCTTGTGTCACTAATACTATTAGCGACGATATTTTTGTTATTAGTGATAGCATTTAGCCATCACTAATAGTCAATTTTCTTGTAGTGATAGATGTCAAAGTCGCTATTATAGAGATGCATACTATCAAGAAAGTAGCTACATGCAAGATCAGAATCAAAAGAGTGGTGGTAAAAATAGTCGGTGGAAGAAGATCACCTACATTTGGAAGGTCTAAAGTTGAGGAGAAACTGAAAGGGATTATGACTGCCATTTCGTAGCCTACACTTGGTAGTGGCAGTAGTATTGATGCATCACTTAATCAACTAAGTAAATCCGACAATAACAATGATGATCTATTTGATGAGTATGTAAATAGAGATGTTATCAACAAAGAGTTGAGATCTTAGACATGACATTCTTCTCTCCACAAAAGTGTTGATTTTTTTTTTAAGAAGAGCAATCTAGTGGTAGAGAATCAGAGTGTAGTAGTAGTAGTAGCTCTTATCTCCATAGCTTGGGTAGTGACAGTGATTCAGATGCTAGGATTTGTTTTTTAATTATTCTAAACTCAATAAACTCATAAATATTAAAAAAACTATCACACTTTTGGTTGGAATGAGGTTTAACAATGCTGCATAGTTTAGAAAGTTGTTGCAGCTTTATAGTATATATGAGAATTTTGATTTTGCATACAAAAAAAAAGAGACGAGTTGGATTATTGCTATATACAAGCATGGCTATAGGTGGAGGATTCATGGTTCATCAGTATAGAGGGAGAATACTTATCAAATAAAAACTTTTTAATCGAGACATAGTTGTAGAAAGCCATTTGAAAATCATAATATCACATCCAGATTTCTAGCAGAGAAATACCTTGAAGAGATTAGATTCGATGCAAAATGGAGTGTCAAGGATTTTAGAGAGCAAACAAGGAGAGATGTGAAAGTTTCTATTTTGAGATATAAGTGTTATAGATCCAAGACTAGCACACTGAAGATTATTCAAGAGAGCTATAGAGAATAGGATGCCCATCTATAGGAGTATTGCCACATCATCAGGTAAACTAATCTTGGGAGCATAATGTTGATGGATGTCAGCAGGCCTAGTGAGACTAATCAACATAACTTTAGGAGGTTTTCTGTTATCTTATAGCATGCGAGTATGCCTTTGTCAAAAGCTACAAACCTATCATTGGGCTAGATAGATGTCACTGGAAGGGCTTATTTAGAGGACAGCTCCTAGCTGCAATAGAGAAGGATGGTAATGATAATATGTTCCCATCGCATGGGCCATATTTGAGGCAGAGGCAAAATACAATTGGAGCTGATTTTTGACATGCTTATTAAAAGAGATTATGCCCTTAGAAGAGTATAATTGGACCTCTAAGTCAGATAAACAAAGTTTGTATTGTTCAATACATATATTGTTCATTACTTTTAAGTACTTAAATTATTCATAACTTGTTCACTTGTTCAATATTTGTATAAGATCTTGTTGAGATCTTTCAGATAATTATTCTTAATGTGGACCATAGATTTTGTATGCAACACTTACATGCTAATTTTAAAAGCACTGGGTTTAAGGACAAGAAGTATAGAGATGTCCTTTAGAAGTGTGCTAGGACGATCGCACTTTATGACTTTGAGGTTGTCACGGAGGAGATGCGACACATTGATGAGATAGCATGGCAGTGGCCCATACAGCACCCATCTGAGTTGTGGTCAAGACATATCTTTGGCCCTAAGAAGCAAGTTAAGTGTATTCTTGAACAATATATGCAAGTCCTTCAAGAAGTACATTATAGATGCACAAGACAAGCCTAGTATCACCTTATTGGAAACTATTAGGAGGCTTTTGATGTAGTGTTTCCAAGCTAAAAGAGAAGGTTTCGATAAAATTACAGTCTCTCTTTGTCCTAAAATTTAAAAGAGATTACAAACAGCCACTGCATATAGGGAGGAGGCCACAGATTTGAAGTTGAGCATCGCAATGATAAACTTGTTGGAGACTTGGGGGAGAGTCCAGGATTTATTGGCGTCCCATATTGCCATGCTATGGCAGCTATTATGTTTGTTAAAAAGGATACAGAATACTTTATTAGTACATGGTATGCTAAAAATAGATTTTGTAAGTCCTATAAGTAGATCATTGAGCTGGTTCCAAGTATGAAATCTTGACCAAGGATAAAGTACCTCATTGTGTTCCCCCTCCCTTAATGGTTCATCCAAGTAGATCCAAAAAGGCAAAAGAGAAAGAAGAGGATGAGCCAAAGGATTCTGACAAAATCAAAAGAAGGGGTACATCCTTAAGACGTGGGAATTACCAACAATGCAGCTATAACTCTAGGACTTACAAGGGATCTAGGAAGGAGAAGGCAAAGAAGAAAGAACAAAATATTGCATTCAGTCAAATCAAGAGCCAAATTAGGAGAAAAAGAGAGAAAGATCTCAAATATTATGGCCTCATTTACATTCAATAATGTACTTAATTGATATTTACTTATATTTGAGAACCATTTTTCAGGCTCAAAGGAATCAGACAAGAAAAAAGATAACAACCTTAGACCTTGTCTCACCTCAGCCTCCCTCCTTCTAGCCAGCTGCCTCCCAGCCACCCTCCTATCAGCCAACAGCCTCTCTCCCTACAACATAGCCATGACTTACAGCTCGCAGCATCACAATAGCTTGACTCCATTAACAACTTGCATCTAGCCTCATAGAAGAAAGCATTGCTATTAGCCTCACATTGCATCCAGCCATACAGAAGCACATCTCAGCAGTAGCAACTATACTTTTGATATGATGTATTTGGGATATCAGTTTGGATGTGTCAAGCTTTTAGGGTGATAGCTTTGGTGTTTATACAATATACATTTAATTGTGATACCTTCTTTTATTATATAATATCCTATGATACATTGCATTACCTTATATTTATCAAAAGGTTTGATAGATTATGATACAGTATCAAGCATTGAGAAACATTGTGATATGTTCTAATATATTATGATATATTGTGATACATACATTCTGTTACA
This sequence comes from Elaeis guineensis, assembly GCF_000442705.2. NCBI lineage: Eukaryota > Viridiplantae > Streptophyta > Magnoliopsida > Arecales > Arecaceae > Elaeis > Elaeis guineensis. The sequence continues at coordinate 56,219,578 of NC_026005.2, read as the reverse complement.
GTGTGATACTGGATGGTTTATTGTCATCAATTATGATATAGGATACTTCTATTTTTGGATATTACATGATAATATATTGAGAAATTTTTAAATTTCATTTTGATTTGTTATTTTTTGATGAGTTGGTTGTGAAATTGGAAGAGCAAATATGATTGGATGATATATAGGTTCTATGTAGGTTACAGGTACCCCACCCAAAATACATCTACTAATATATCTTTATTTAGCTTTTTTTTTTTTAAACCAAGAGGTGTATGTGCAACTAGTTAAAAGTAGAGGAGGTATAAGTGGAACACAGAGAAAGTTTAGAAGAGGTCATCATAACTTTCTAATTTTAAGGGGATAAGATTGCAATATTTAAAATAGATTAGAGGTATCATCAGAACTTCATAAATTAGTTCATATCATTACTTTATGGTATTTTCACTTCAGAAAATGAACTCCATATTGGTTGTCTTTTAATATGCCACTAGTTCTTACTTCAGAAAATGCATTCCTCATCCATATGAATTAGTATTCTTATTTAAGAAAATGCATTACATGTTTGTACATATACTATGCCTCCAAAACTTACTTTAGACCCAAATGCATCAGTAGCATGAACAACATAATAATTCCAATGAGCATATATGCTGGTAAATTAGAGAAAGGTTTCTCATTACATACATCATTAAACATTACAAATTAACCTCTTAATGTTCCCAAAACAAACCATCCACTTTTGAGACAAATCTCAAACATTCAACTTAGTATATTTAAAACTTAGACCTGATTATATAAGAAGCCACAAAAATCCAGCATACTAGCATATAGTAAGCAGTCCATTTGGTCCTTCTTTTGTAGCTTCAAATTTTGTCATCAAGCTTCCTATTCATTGCAATAGCCTATTAATAACATCATTATCCCTTGCATTTGAAGGTGGATTTTATCAAAGAAAGTAACCATAACCCCCATTTGCTTGGAAAAATAATTTGAGGTGAGAGATTAAAGCAAAAAATCGAATAATAAATTAAAAATGAGGAAACCTGCAACATACCTCATACATCCCATATCCAAAGAAATATCGATTAGGATTCCTACTAGTCCATGAGGTCATCAAAGATGATTTGGTTCCACAATGGTAAAAATTAACACTTCAGGAGGAGTAACCGAAAGAACTTATTAGGAAGCCTCCATGGTCTCCTTCTCCCTCTACAATCCTCCCTTTCCTCTCTGGATTTCTTCTTCTCCACCCGCAACTTGATGTAGAAGTGTCTTCTTTTCCACCCAACTTCATTTAGGATTTCTTCTTCTCCACCTGGTTTGATTTAGGTACCTTATCCTCCATTTTTGATTTAGGATAATCTATATCCAAAATGTTGGATCACATGAGGCATGTGCTTTGAGATTTTTGGCGCTATGACTAACAACCCACTAACAACTGATAGTAATGGTACTATTGTCATTTTATAAAACTATGTCATCATATCAAGGTCATTGAACATCTTTTCATTAATGGAGATAGATGGATTATAGGATCAACATTGAAATATTTCATTAAATAGAATGATCTATTTTACACATTTTAAATTATAAGGAATGTAAGTAAAATCATATTAAAGTTGAGTGGATGTTTCTATAATTTTATTTAATATACTTGAATAGTAATATATGGACCCTTTAGGCTAATGTTCTTTAATATTCGAAATACTTGAGAAATTTTATAGTGACATACCTAGGACAAAAGTGTTCTTTGATATGACATGAAAAATAGCTTAATCACATATCTGATGTGCCAAGTAGTATCACTTGGTGTCCAATTACCAAAAGCATGTCAAAACATTATAAAAGTAAGTGAAAGTGTCCTAGTAATACTAGATACTATGATAAGGGGTGCTTGACCAATGCTTTATTTGTTAATTTAGTATTCTTATTTGCATCTCTTGAAATTTATATAATAGTAACATGATCTAAATTGGATAATGCAGTTCTTGTCTTACATTATACTTGGAACTTAAATGCAACTATCCAGTCCATGTCAATACATATGAGATTGGTGTTGATATTTTTTGAGACTTTTAACTATCTATTATGCATTACTCAATTAGTTGCAATGGGAACCCTGATCAGTTGATTTGACCCCATAAGTAGGACCACCAACCAATAACACATTGCCACTAGAAGCAAAACCCTATATTTCTTCCAGAAAATCTCCTAATTGTTCCAAAGCAACTAGAAAGAGATTATTTAAGTAGAAAAAATTTTCAACCTGGATGTAGGATACCTGTCTAGAAGTTCTCATAAATCTATCATGAATGATAGAGGTTTTCCATTGGACTTCTTGCTCCTATGCCATGAAGATCTCCTCCATCACATACACATCTGTTCAAGTATAAATTGACAATAGACTATTATGACAAATATACCACTGATGAGGAGAGAATTGAGCATTGTCCATCAGATATCTTATGAGATCAATGGATAAAATTTGTCCAATAGGTGTGTTGCCCTGATGTAGCAACACAAGAGGAGTGAATTAGATTTCTAAAAATTTTTACAAACTTAAATAATTTTTAAGTAAAATTAATCAAAACTTAATTATGCAATGTGAGAGTGAAATAAATGTGCACAGCAAAACAAATGATAAATCAATGTATAAGACAAGAACAAGTATAAGCAATATAAAAACAACAATTATTAGTGGTTCAATGCCAAATCCAATACCTACATCCATTCTCTAAGTCTTTCTACTTAAAAATTCTACTACAATCCTCTTGATTATAGTAAGATTATTTTAGTCAGGCTCGCAATCAATCCAATCGATTATTTTTGCAAGCTCACAATCAATTTAGTTGATTTTGTATCGAAAATCAACCAAAATCTTTCTACCTAATTTATCCCTAAATTTAATTAATACAATATCCAATTACATGCTTAGACAAGCCTATTCTATAAGTTTCTATCCCAAAAAAAATTATAAAGAAATAAAGAAGTATAATAGAATAAATACCAAATGAGACAAAGCTCAACAAATAATAAACTCGATGAAGAGCGAAGAAGTCAATGAGGATGAGCTTTGATGGCTTTGACTTCTTCTTTTCAATCAATGAAAGGCTTCTTAAAGATGTTATAGATATTCTTTTGATAGCTCACTCAATTAAAGTACTTCACTCCTATCACTTAGACTTGATCAAGGATATCAAATACTCTTACCAATAACTTATAGTTTTCTCTTTTATTTCCTCCAAGATTACTTTTCCAATTGATTTCATGCTTTAAATACCTAAGTTTGGTTAGAGAAAGTATGCAAGCCATTGGAGAGACCAAATTAGTCACTGGAAGTCCGATTTGCCCATTGGAAGCTTGCAGAAATCTAGTTATTAGGTTGTCAAGTGCCTATAGGTCGACTAGTAGTCTGTTAGAGTCGACTCATAGTCTATTTGGGCCAACTTTAATAAATTTTGGGCTAACTTATAAAATATCTAAAACTTGTTGTCTTTTATTTTTGACCTATGACTTTATAGAGTCAACTATTCTTCACTTGGGATCGACTCCTCCACTTCAAAGGCTTCCAAAATACTTTTAATACTTTTTCAACATTAAGATTTGATCTTTTAGGCTTCTCCATACTTCTTTAAATTTTTGAGCTTATTATGCTCCATTGATCCAAAGATTAAGTACAAAATATTTGAGTATAATATTAATGATTGTTAGTTCTTGGAGAAGTTAATTTATTTTATAGGGAGCACAATGAGCTTGAATATGTAAAGAAGTATGGAGAAGTTTAGAAAAATAAATTTTAAAATTTAAGAAGCATTTGAAGTATTTTGGAAGCCTTTGTAGTAGAGTCGATCCCAAGTTAACTACAAGTCGACTCTCTCAAGAAGATAAAAAGTAGATTTTTTAACATTGGCCTCGAGTTGACTCTTACTTATCTTGAGTTGATTCTAAGTCTGTACAAGTCAACTCCTACTTAATCTAAGTCGACTCAACTATGATTGTTGGTGCAAAAATCTGTCTGCATCGGAGAAGTTGGAGTCGAGGGAGTCGCGGTCGCCATCGGGACCTGCAAAGGAAGTCTAAACCGGAGTTCGGGGTGCTCCGGCAAGACCCTCCGATGCTCAAGTCAGTTCTCTGTCTCAACAAAAATGGAGTGCTCAAACGAAAATTTTAACAGAATTTTGAGATAGAAATTAGAGCTTAGAGAATAACGTATCTGGGACCCCCCCTTTTTATAGGCAGAGGGGGCAACGAATTGATAGCAACGTTTGTAACTGCCTAGTAGTGGACCACTCGGGGCCAAGAGGACTTTGTTATGGAGAGTAAATGGGTGGGGTCGTGGCTATCACCACGACCCACCACGTGGAGCCTGTTGCGGAGAGTGGAGCGGCATCCGTTGTCATGACTTGCCAGAGAGTGGTGGAGCCGCGCAGAATCCGTCGCAGGAAGTGGAGCAGAATCGTGGCTATTACTGTGGCCTACCGCATGGAGTCTGTTGCGGGGAGTGGTGGAGCCATGCAGAATCTATCGCAGGAGGTGGAGTAGAGTCGTGGCCATTACTGTGGCTTGTCACGTGGAGCCCAGGCCAGTCGGCCGAAGCTCGGTCGAAGCGTCTGGCGGAGAGAGGTAGCTATCCATCTGAGAGGAGCTTGGATGTTGCTGGCGAGCCTTCTACCGTTGGGTGCCTTGAGCATTAATACTACAGGCAAGGGTCATTTGCTATAGGAGCTCGGTCGGGGGGCTTTTCGTAGACGAAGCTTGGTCTTACACAGAATTCGGTGGAGGGTCGACCGATCAGTGGGTGTCGGATGGTGCTGAAGAGGTTCATCCGCTGGAGGGGTCCGACTGTTGGAGTCCGTGCGGGATCTGTCCGCTATAGGAGTTCGGTCGGAGTCCGATCTCCGTAAAAGCCCGGATGGGGGTCATTTGTTGAGGGGCCTGGCCGAAGCCTGCCTGCAATAGAAATCTAGAAGGAATTCATCCACAATGGAAGCTCGGGTGGAGGTTTACCATGAAAATCTGATGCAGACCGCTCGTAGTGGAAGTTTAAAGTAGACCGCTTGTAGCAGGAGCTCGGAGTCCGACTCCCGTAGGAGTCCGGATGAAGTCTACCTGCAGTCGAAGTCGGAGATGAAGTCCGGCTCCCGTAGGAGTCCGGATGAAGTCTACCTGCAGTCAAAGTCAGAGATGAAGTCTGGCTCCCATAGGAGTCCGGATGAAGTCTTCCTGCAGTCGGAGTCAGGGATGAAGTTCGGCTCCCGTAGGAGTCCGGATGAAGTCTACCTGCAGTCGAAGTCGGAGACGAAGTCCGGCTCCCGTAGGAGTCCGGATGAAGTCTACCTGCAGTCAAAGTCAGAGATGAAGTCTGGCTCCCATAGGAGTCCGGATGAAGTCTTCCTGCAGTCGGAGTCAGGGACGAAGTTCGGCTCCCGTAGGAGTCCGGATGAAGTCTACCTGCAGTCAGAGTCAGGGATGAAGTTCGGCTCCCGTAGGAGTCCGGATGAAGTCTACCTGCGTTCGGAGTCGGGGATGAAGTCCGACTCCCGTAGGAGTTCGGATGAAGTCTACCTGCAGTCAGAGTCGGGGATGAAGTTTGGCTCCCGTAGGAGTCCAGATGAAATCTACCTGCATTCAGAGTCAGGGATGAAGTCCGGCTCCCGTAGGAGTCCGGATGAAGTCTACCTGCAGTCGGAGTTGGGGACGAAGTTTGGCTCCCGTAGGAGTCCGGAGGAAGTCTACCTGCCGTCGGAGTCGGGGATGAAGTCCGTCTCCCGTAGGAGTCCGGATGAAGTCTACCTGCAGTCGGAGTCGGGGACGAAGTTCGGCTCCCATAGGAGTCCAGATGAAGTCTTCCTGTAGTCAGAGTCGGGGATGAAGTTCGGCTCCCGTAGGAGTCCGGATGAAGTCTACCTGCGTTCGGAGTCAGAGATGAAGTTCGGCTCCCGTAGAAGTCCGGATGAAGTGTACCTGCAGTCGGAGTCGGGGATGAAGTTTGGCTCCCGTAGGAGTCTGGATGAAGTCTACCTGCGTTCGGAGTCGGGGACGAAGTCTGGCTCCCGTAGGAGTCTGGATGAAGTCTACCTGCAGTCGAAGTCGGGGACGAAGTTCGACTCCCATAGGAGTCCGGAGGAAGTCTACCTACCGCCGGAGTCGGGGATGAAGTCCGGCTCCCGTAGGAGTTCGGATGAAGTCTACCTGCAGTCGGAGTCGGGGATGAAGTTCAGCTCCCGTAGGAGTCCGGATGAAATCTACCTGTAGCCGGAGTCGGGGACGAAGTTCAGCTCCCGTAGGAGTCTGGATGAAGTCTAGCAGGTGGAAACTTGGGTGGAGTCCGTCCGTCGACAGAACTTGGGAATGTCGAGGAGGCTCGACCACCGGAGAGATGTCGCCGAAGGTCGGACGTCGGTAGAATCCCTGAGGGGTCACTCCTGACACAAACTTCGGCTGGGGGGGTATCTTGTCGATCCACCCGCTTCATGAAAATCTTGGTAGCTCGCAAGGCTCATAACCTTGAGGTCACGAAAAAGACACAGGATATGTCAGTGCATGCCCTTACTAGAAAAAAGTCCCCAGCGCAGACTACATACAAGTGCTCTCCGAACCAATATTCTATTACGAATAATTCTGGATTTTATACCCAACACCAATCTCTCTACTTTCGAGTTCGAGTTTTGAATGAAGAAAGTATAGAGAAATTTTCACAGCCGAAGTTGCCCCCTCGAATCCTGTGCACGTCCGTCCTCGAAAATCCTGGCATTTAATGCGCGCGTGCTGGAGTCTTTTTTCAATTAGGGCGATCCGAAGAGTCCTTTCGAAATTCCCACCAGAGTGTAGTCCTAAGCGCCACACCATAATGGTCCCGCCAGTAGTCAGCTCTACGCCACGGCGAGTGGGACACGTGGCAGGCACTGGTTGACCTGGGGATATCCGCCACCATAACTGTGCCAGGCCCTGTCGCTTATTCAAGCCCTCCTTCCCTTCAGGGACTTCATTTCGCCTGAGAGTCGACGCCTTTCTTCTGCCTGAGAGTTTTGCTGCCCCATCGGTGCCCTTTTCGACTCTAAGCATTCTTCGCACCAATCTTCGCCATCTCCGTCGGCTCCCCGCCACCTTCAGTCTTTCGAGCCCTTTCGAGGAATTCTCCCGTCGGGGCTTCTGCCCCGGAGGCCAATCTCGAGAAGATGTTATGGATCGAGAGGAGTAGGAGGGGGAAGATAGTGGCCAGCGAGCTCAGCAACTGTCGAACTGTCACTAAGGGTTCCCACCGCCTCGAAGGGGGCTCGAGGGAGAATTCCTTCAACAACAGGGATTTAATAATGGGACCCACCGGTGAGCGCGTTTCGCCCGAGAATTTTGGAGTAGTTGAACGGGGTGACACCGGTCAAGGGGGTAGAGTTGTCGTCACAAGCTGTGGCAGGTTTTTTGACGTCGTCGGGGTCGAGCGACCAGAGGCGGTCGACATTGACGGTGGGGCAGTAGAGCTTGTTGCGGGGACGGTGGAAGTAGCGCATGCCGACCTTGCCGAAGTACCTAGGATGGTGGTTGCCGTGGAGCACACGGTGGTGGTGCATGCCTCTGGTGTCATCGCGGCCTCCGGGGTACTTTCAGTTCTTTCCGATGCAGGTCATCGTCGCCTCTGCCATCGCCGTCGCTGCCCCTTGAATTCTATCCCCCCCTTTTCCCCCTAGGGTTGGGGTTTCGGCAATGGAGCGGAACGAGGCAGGGGGCGAGAGCCGAGGGGTTTATCACATGCACTGGAAAATACCGCTGAGAAGGATGGAACCAGAAGGAGAAGTCGAAAGCTTGAAGTGGTCCCTAATGTGTTCCTTTCGAGTCTTGTAGTAATGTTCTTTTTCTTCGGCCCTCAGGGTCTTGTAACGTACATCTTGTTAATCGAGAATGAGAAGGAGATTTTGTTACCTTGTCCGCACTTTGCGTCAAATTGTCGCCTGCCGAACTTCTTTCATTCGCTATTGTTATTGTTGTATTCCCCTCCTCTTTTTCTTTTCATCTTCTTTCTCTCTTCTTCCCTTTTTTCTTCTTCTTCTTTTTTTTTTTTTTGCCGACATCGTCTGGAGGTTACTGGTCGTTGCCGCATCGGCTTGCTTTTTTGGTCATCTTTCTTCTTCAGCCTTAAGGGCTCTGTAATGCATATTTAGTAAATAACATGAGAAGGGAATTTTTCGCTACCTCTTTTACTCACGTGTTGAATTATCGTTTGCCGAGCTTCCTTCGGCTTTTACCTTGCTCGATATCGATGCCATTCGGAGGTACACGATCACCGTCGCATTGACCCATCCTTCTGTTTATGGCCGCTGATTCGTCCGAGACCACTCGAGTTTGATGCCTCCTTTCAGAGTCTGAGCTCGGGGGTCTAAGCTTCTCGTCGCCCTAAGGAAGCCGTCTTATCCTTGGCCTGTGTTGAGAGCTCTTTTGGAGACCGAGAATTTTGGTGAGAACCCCCATCCTCGCTGAGATGAGGTTTCCTATATTTTTAATATAATTTATTTTTTATTTTTCACTGATGTAGTTCGTTGCTTTCCTTTTTAACCCCTCCCCTTTTTTTTTCTCGAGTGAGGGTTTTCCCCCTGCTCTTAGTGGGGTCGCGGGAGCATGGAGGGGTCGCTGGGAAGGTTTCCTCTTTCTCATCCAGTCTTGAATGATCAGACCTTAATTGGTGTCAGGATGAGGTTCTTCTCCTATTTCTGACGTAATCGATTTCAGCTCAGGTTGGGATGAGGTCCTCCGCTTGTCTCTAACAGGGCTATGGGGGCACATATAGGTGTTGCAGGGCCTCTCTCCCCATCCGGTCTAAGTATAACCGGGCCTTCGACCTTGCTCATGTTAGGGCGAGGTTCTCCTCCTGTCCCTAACAGGGCCGTGGGGGCACATATGGGCGTTGCAGGGTCTCTCTCCCCATCTGGTCTAAGTGTCACCGGGCCTTCGACTTTGCTCAAGTTAGGACAAGATTCTCCTCCTATCCCTAACAGGGCTATGGGGGCACATATGGGCGTTGCAGGGCCTCTCCCCCCATCCAGTCTAAGTGTAACCGAGCCTTCGACCTTGCTTATGTTAGGGCGAGGTTCTCCTCCTGTACCTAACAGGGCCGTGGGGGCACATATGGGTGTTGCAGGGCCTCTTCCCCCATCCGGTCTAAGTACAACCGGGCCTTCAACTTTGCTCAAGTTAGGACGAGGTTCTCCTCCTATCCCTAACAGGGCTGTGGGGGCACATATGGGCGTTGCAGGGCCTCTCCTCCCATCCGGTCTAAGTGTAACCAGGCCTTCGACCTTGCTCATGTTAGGACGAGGTTCTCCTCCTGTCCCTAACAGGGCCGTGGGGGCACATATGGGCGTTGCAGGACCTCTCCCCCCATCCGGTCTAAGTGTAACCGGGCCTTCAACTTTGCTCAAGTTAGGGCGAGGTTCTCCTCCTGTCCCTAACAGGGCTGTGGGGGCACATATGGGCGTTGTAGGGCCTCTCCCCCCATCCGATCTAAGTGTAACCGGGTCTTCGATTGTGTCGAGATGAAGTTCTCCTCCTGCTTCCGACACGGTTTGTTTCGATTGTCCTGTCGATGTAGGCTCGCGCCAAGAGAGAAGACATGTGGATATAAAACTTTTACTTAAAATAAAGTTATCGGTAATATATTCATAAATTTTTCGAGCTCCATGGTCGCGGGAGGTCTGCTCCTCTGAGCTCCTTGAGGTAATAAGTTTCGGGCCAGACTACTTCCTTGACTTCGTATGGGCCTTCCCAATTTGGAGCAAGCTTCCCTCGATCCTGAGGTTGCGAGACAGCGGCTCGTCGAAGCACTAGGTCTCCTGCTCTAAAGACTTTATTTTTGACTCGAGAATTGTAATAGTGGGCGACTTTCTGTCTGTAGGCTGCCATCCGAACTTGAGCTACCTCCCGCTTTTCTTCCAGCAAGTTGAGGTTGGCTTTAAGACCTTGCGAATTGTGATGTTCGTTGAATGCCACGACTCGTGCCGACAGGAGCTTGAGCTCAATTGGGATAACAGCCTCCGTTCCGAAGGCTAGAGCGAAGGGGGTCTCCCCCGTGGGCAGTCTTTGGATAGTTCGGTACGCCCACAACACATGATAAAGTTCGTCTGCCCAGGTTTCCTTCGCTTTTTTGAGCCTTGTCTTGATTCCTTGCAGCAGAGTTCTGTTGGTCACTTCAGCTTCGCCATTGGCCTGAGGATGGGCTACCGATGTGAAGTTGTGGGAGATGTTTAGGTCTTTACAAAATTCGATGAATCTTGCTCCCGTAAATTGCTGCCCATTATTAGTAATTAGGGTCCTCGGCAGGCCGAACCTACAAACGATTGATTTCCAGACGAAGTCTTGCACTTTAGCCTCTGTGATTTTCGCCAGTGGTTCGGCTTCAACCCACTTGGTGAAATAGTCAATTGCTACCATGAGGAACTTCCTCTGCCCCGATGCCACGGGAAAGGGTCCAAGGATATCCATTCCCCATTGCGCAAACGTCCATGGGGCGCTCAAGGGTGTAAGCTCAGAGGTGGGCTGTCTCTGGATGTTGGCATATCTCTGACATCAGTCACACTTTTTGACGTATTCAATGGAGTCACGATATATTGTCGGCCAGTAATACCCTTGGCGGAGCAACTTGTGGGATAAGGATCTAGCCCCTAGATGGCTTCCACAGATTCTTTCATGCACCTCCCACAAGGCGTAGTCAGCTTCCGAAGGCCGGATATATTTTAAAAGGGGCAAAGAGTATGATCTCTTGTACAACTTGTCCTCATAAAGGATGTACCAGGAGGCTTGATTTCTGAGCTTCCGAGCTTCTTTTGCATCATGATGGAGAACCCCGTCTCTGAGATATGCCACCAGTGGGTCGATCCAACTGGGCTCATGGTCAATTTTCATCACGGGCCGTGATTCTTTCGTACTTAGATACTTCAGAACTTCAAAGAGAACACACTTGGGCAGTTCAGCCGGAGCCAACGTAGCCAGCTTGGAGAGAAGATCGGCCCTGGTATTTTTCATTCTTGGAATATGCCTGATGTTGAAGCTACTAAAGGTGGGGATGAGCTCCTTTACCTTTTCAAGATACTTAGCCATGCTGTCCTCCCATGCTTCGTAGTTTTCACTGACTTGTCCTACTACCAATTGGGAGTCGCAGTGAACTTGGAGCCGATCTACTCTCAATTCTTTGGCGATCCTCAACCCTGCGATCAGAGCTTCGTATTCCGCTCCATTATTTGTTGCAGAAAATTTAAAGTGCAGAGCGTACTCCACGATGATTCTCTCCAGACTGATCAAGATCAGGCCCGCACCTGTGCCCGACATGTTAGAGGAACTGTCCACGTAGAGGGCTCAAAAGCAATCAGGGGGGTCTGCTTCTTTTTCAAGGGAGTTCGGTCGGGGCTCTAGGCCATCAATTTCACCCTATTTAGGTTCGGCCTCCTCTGAGATAGTGCATTCTACTATAAAATCTGCCAATATCTGAGCTTTCACTGTCGGTCTAGGTCGATAGTTGATGTCGAATTTTGTGAGCTCGATCGTCCATTTCGCTATCCTCCCGGAGGCATCTGTCCGGTGCAGAATCGCCTTGATCAGCTGGTCGGTGAGCAACGTTACGGTGTGCCCTTGAAAGTAGGGTCGGAGCCTTCGGGCTGTAATCAACAGGGCGTAAGTTAGTTTCTCTAATTTAGTATATCTGATTTCGGCATCTCTCAACGTGCGACTGATGTAGGAGATCGGCCGTTGAATTTTTACTTCTTCCTTGACAAGAACTGCTGCGAGAGCCATAGGGGAGACCGCCAGGTACAAGAACAGCTCCTCTCCAGGCTCGGGCTTCGCCAACAACGGAGGCGAGCCGAGGTAGCTCCTTAGTTCTTCGAACGCCTGTTGGCACTCAGTGGTCCAACAGAAGTTCTTCGGCTGCTTGAGGGTTCAGAAGAAGGGTAAACACCATTCGGCCGACCTCGCAACGAAGTGATTCAGGGCTGCCACCCTCCCTATAAGGCGCTGAACCTCTTTTATCGACTTCGGGATGGCCATCTCCTGGATGGTGCGAATTTTCTCTAGATTGGCTTCAATTCCGCACCCCGATACCATGAAGCCCAGAAACTTTTTCGAGGTCACTCCGAAAGCACACTTAGTCGGGTTCAGCTTCATCTTATATTTTCGGAGGGTGCCGAAGGTCTCCTCGAGATCGACGACATGGTTCATGGAAGATTTGCTTTTCACGAGCATGTCGTCCACGTAGACCTCCATGTTGCGGCCGATCTGCTCCTTGAAGATTTTGTTCACCAACCACTGATAGGTCGCACCTGTATTTTTGAGGCCGAAAGGTATGACCCTGTAACAGTAAAGACCACGGTCAGTAATGAAAGCAGTCTTTTCTTCATCTTCTGGCGCCATCCTGATTTGATTATAGCCGGAGAATGCATCCATAAAGGTGAGAAGCTCATGGCCCGAAGTTGCATCCACCAGTTGATCAATTCTAGGCAGAGGGTAGCTGTCCTTTGGGCAGGCTTTATTCAGCTTTTCGAAGTCTATACACATCCTCCACTTGCTGTTTGCCTTTTTGACTAGGATAATGTTGGAAATTCAGTTAGGATAATTGACTTCTCTAATGAATCCGACTTTCAAGAGTTTGTCCACTTCCTCGGCTATCGCTTTCTCCCTCTCCGGTGCATGACCTCGGATTTTTTCTTTCGTCGGTCGATTTCTTTCGTCGGTCGATGCTTTGGATCGACGGCTAGACGGTGTTCCATAACTTCTGCGTCAATCTCTGGCATGTCTACTAGAACCCAAGCAAAAACATCCACATTCTTTCATAGAAAATCAACGAGCTGCATCCGCACCTCTTCCCCCAGGTTGGAGCCGATCTTCACCACATGCTCCGTATTCCCATCATTCAAAGGGATCAAAATCAGATCTTCGATTGGGCCGCCCCTTTCCTCAACGAGATCGTCACGGGCGTCCAATCCATCAACCGGACAGAGGTCAGATTGATCACTTCTTTGCAAGGCTATGTTGTAGCAGTGTCTGGCCAGGGCTTGGTCTCCCTTGACTTCTCCGACCCCCTGGTTGGTAGGGAATTTCAATTTCAAATGATAGGTTGACACCACGGGCCGGAGAGCGTTGAGGCCAGGTCGGCCGAGGATTGTGTTGTAGGCTGATGGTGCCTTCACCATCAAAAAATTCACCAAAGCTCTGGATTGTCTTGGATATCGACCCGCAGCTACAGTCAAAGTTATTACGCCCTCCATCGGGACAGCATCGTCGGTAAATCCTACCAGAGGGGAGCTAATCGGTCCCAAATGATCGTTAAGGATGGACATTTTTGAGAAGGCGTCGTAGAATAAAATATCGGCCGAACTTTCATTATCGACGAGAATGCGGCGGACATCGTAATTAGCTATATTTAAAGAAACTACAACTGCATTGTTATGAGGAAATTGAACTCCCCGAGCATCTTCTTCAGTAAAGGTAATGGATTCCTCAATCCTTTGTCGCTTGGGAGGTCCGACCAATACGCCGGTTGTTTCCTGTCAGGATTCTCTCGAGATGGTGTTGGCGAAATCTGTCGGAGGTCGATCATCGGACTGCTCCATGCCGACTGCTGTTGCCGGAGGAGGAGGAGCCTGGGAGATCGGAGATGGGGCCGGGGCTTGCGGAGCTCGCCGAGATCTGGCCGCGGAGGCTGTTGATCACCCGAAAGATGCCCTTCGGGGAGACATCAGGCGGAGGCCAGGCAGAAAACTGGAGGAGAGGATATCAGGGAAGATGATCGGAGGCGGTCCCGTTGAGCGCTCCTTTAAGAATAAGGGTACTGCGAAGACACAGCCCTTCCTCTAGCGCCAATCTTGTTGGTGCAAAAATCCACCTGCGTCGGAGAAGCTGGAGTCGAGGGAGTCGCGATCGTCGTCGGGACCTGCAAAGGAAGTCTAAACCAGAGTTGGGGGTGCTCCGGCAAGACCCTCTGACGCTCAAGTCAGTTCTCTGCCTCAACAAGAATGGAGCGCTCGAACGAAAATTTTAGCAGAGTTTTGAGATAGAAATTAGAGCTTAGAGAATAACGTATCTGGGACCCCCCTTTTTATAGGTGGAGGGGGCAACGGATTGATAGCGACGTTTGTAACTGCCTAGTAGTGGGCTGCTCGGGGCCAAGAGGACTTTGTTATGGAGAGTAAATGGGTGGGGTCATGGCTATCACCGTGACCCGCCACGTGGAGCCTGTTGCGGAGAGTGGAGCGACGTCTGTTGTCGTGACTTGCCAGAGAGTGGTGGAGCCACACAGAATCCGTCACAAGAAGTGGAGCAGAATCGTGGCTATTACTGCGGCCTGCCGCATGGAGTCTATTGCGGGGAGTGGTGGAGCCACGCAGAATCCATCGTAGGAGGTGGAGTAGAGTCGTGGCCATTACTGTGGCCTGTCACGTGGAGCCCAGGCCTATCAGTCGAAGCTCGGTCGAAGTGCCTGGCAGAGAGAGGTAGCTATCCATCTGAGAGGAGCTCGGATGTTGCTGGCGAGCCTTCTACCGTTGGGTGCCTTGAGCGTTAATACTACAGGCGAGGGTCATTTACTGTAGGAGCTCGGTCGGGGGGCTTTCTGCAGACGAAGCTCGGTCTTACGTAGAATTCGGTGGAGGGTCGACCGGTCAGTGGGTGTCAGATGGCGCTGAAGAGGTTCATCCGCTGGAGGGGTCCGGCTGCTGGAGTCCGTGCAGGATCTGTCCGCTATAGGAGTTCGGTCGGAGTTCGATCTCCATAAAAGCCCGGATGGGGGTCATTTGTCGAGGGGCCCGGTCGAAGCCTGTCTGCAATAGAAATCCAGAAGAAATTCGTCCACAATGGAAGCTCGGGTGGAGGTTTACCGTGAAAATTCGGTGCGGACCGCTCGTAGTGGAAATTTAAAGTAGACCGCTTGTAGCAGGAGCTCGGAGTCTGGCTCCCGTAGGAGTCCGGATGAAGTCTACCTGCAGTCGAAGTCGGGGATGAAGTCTAGCTCCCGTAGGAGTCCGGATGAAGTCTACTTGCAGTCGAAGTCGGGGACGAAGTCCGACTCCCGTAGGAGTCCGGATGAAGTCTTCCTGCAGTCGGAGTCGGGGATGAAGTTCAGCTCCCGTAGGAGTCTGGATGAAGTCTACCTGCGTTCGGAGTCGGGAACGAAGTCCGGCTCCCGTAGGAGTCCGGATGAAGTCTACCTGCAGTCGGAGTCGGGGATGAAGTTCGGCTCCCGTAGGAGTTTGGATGAAGTCTACCTGCGTTCGGAGTCAGAGACGAAGTCCGGTTCCCGTAGGAGTCCGGATGAAGTCTACCTATAGTCGGAGTCGGGGACGAAGTTCGGCTCCCGTAGGAGTCCGGAGGAAGTCTACCTGCCGTCGGAGTCGGGGATGAAGTCCGGCTCCCGTAGGAGTCCGGATGAAGTCTACCTGCAGTCGGAGTCGGGGACGAAGTTCGACTCTCGTAGGAGTCCAGATGAAGTCTACCTGCAGCCGGAGTCGGGGACGAAGTTCGGCTCTCGTAGGAGTCGGGGATGAAGTTCAGCTCCCGTAGGAGTCCGGATGAAGTCTAGCAGGTGGAAACTTGGGTGGAGTCCGTCCGTTGGCAGAACTTGGGAATGTCGAGGAGGCTCGGCCGCCGGAGAGATGTCACCGAAGGTTGGACGTCAGTAGAATCCCTGAGGGGTCACTCCTGACACGAACTTCGGCTGGGGGGTATTTTATACCCAACAATGATGATAGTCTAATGGCTTTTTTTTTTTGCATGCTTCCAAGGGGCAAATCTGACCTCCAACAACTAGTTTGATCCCTCCAATAGCTAGTAGACCTCTTCCAATCTAATTTAAGTATATTTAAGATATAAAATCAATTAGGGAAGTAGATCTGAGATGGAAAAAAGTTAAAAACTCAAGTTCTTTGTGAGGGCATTGAATATTCTTGAGCAATTCAAAGAGAAAAATTAAGCATAATTAATTGAGTGAGCTTCCAAAAAAATATCCTTAGCAATCATTGAAGAGCCTTTCATTTATTGAAGAAGAGAAGTTAAAGCTTCAACGAGCACTCATCATCGACTTCACCTGAGCTTCAACAAGCTTTATTCCTTTTGTTCTCTTATTTATTCTTTATAACTTCTATTATATATTTTATTTTTTTGCAAGTTTCTTGAGATAGAAATTTATGGGATAGGCTTGTCCAATTCTATAGATATTGTATTGACTAAGTCTAAGGATACCTTAGAAAGATTTTGGTTGATTTTCTATATAAAATCAACTAGATTTGTGAGCTCACTAAAATAATTGATTGGGTTAATTGTGAATCTAGTTAAAATAATCATATTATAATCAAGAAGATTTTAGTAAAATTTTCAAATAGGATGACTTGAGAAGTGACATAGGTGCTGGGTTCAGCATTAAACCACTATAAATTATTACATTTATATTATTTATTTTAATTCTTATATTATATATTGATTTATTATTTATTTTATTATACATATTTATTGCTTCCACCGTACACTTATTTAGTTTACTTTAATTAAGCACATTCTTGTTTTATGATTGTAAAAATTTTTAAAAAATTCAATTCATCTCCCCACTCTTGGGTTGTTACATCTAAGCAATAATTGGTATCCAAGTGGGTACTCTTTTATCTTTTATAAACTTAACTGTATAGAGCTCAAGATCAATGGCAATCCTTAAAATATCTTTTGATGAAGGATGCTTACTTGTAAGACTATCTCTTTTTTATAAATTTGATTATATTTATTAAAAGGCTAGAATGAAAATTTTTATTCACACACATAATACTATGATTTATGGAATATATTAGTTCATGGCACACATATATCTACTAAAATTATTGATAGAGTTCAAATTCCTAAATATGAAAATGAATGGAACAATAAAGAAAAGAAATTTGCTTAATTGAATGCAAATACAATAAACATACATTATTATGCTCTTGATGAAAATCAATTTAATAGAATATGTACATATTTTTCTACTAAGAAAATTTAGGATACATTGAAAATAATTTATGAAGGCACTAATGAAATGAAAGAATCAAAAAATAGTATGCTATCTCATAAATATGAAATGTTTAAAATAAAATCCTTTGAATTTATTTTTGATATATGTTCAAGATTTATAAATATTATTAATGATTTAAATTTATTGAAAAAAAAATATAATAATACTTATCTTGTAAGAAAGATTCTTAGATCTTTGCTTAGATCTTGAAAAATAAAAGTGATAATAATTCAAGAGGCAAAGAATCTAAATCAATTATCCTTGAAAGAGCACTTCAATTCACTCATGACTTATGAGCATGCCATAATAAATTAAGAAGAAGAGGATAACAATAGGAGAAAGAAAATATTAGCATTCAAGTCTTCAAATCAAGAAGATAATATGGAGTCAAAGAATCCGATGATGAAGATGAAGACTTATCATTAATCATCAAAAAATTCAAAATCTTCCTGAAGATGAAGAGGAAGAAGAACCAAAAAAGAAGAAAGAAAGCTTTGGCTAAGGGGGATCCAAGCAAGAAAAAGAAGAAGGTAACTTGGAACAACCATGAAGATTTAAGCTCTAATAGAAAAGAATAAAAGATCAATAACTTGTGCTTTATGGCACAAGAAAATAAGGTATACTCCAAAAATCCCACTAAATTTACTTTTAATGAATTACAATAAGCATTTGATGAGTTGATAAATGATTTGAAAAAGCTAGGACATAAAAACAAAGAACTTAAAAAGAATAATCAACTTCTTGCTAAAGAAAAAAAAATTACAAAATGAAAAGAATATTCTAATTAAAGAAAATAGTGAACTATAAGAGAAAGTTAATAAACTAAAATTTAAAGTTGATAAATTTACTTTGAATTATAAAAATCTATAAATGATTTTAAATGATCAAAGAGTTATTTTTAATAAAGCTTGACTTAGATTTAATCTTTCAAAAAAATAAAAATTTTTGAAGAATATGTTTGTCAAAGCTTCTTCTGAAAATTTTTTAATAACTTATTTTAAGTGCAATGGATTGTAAAGCCTATGATTGTAATATAAAGAAAATACATGGTACCACAACTAAAAAGATTTTGATTTTGAAAAGAACTATGCCTACTATTTCCAAAGGATCCAAAAAGTTTGGATACCAAAATTAAAAAAATGATTATTTTGTAGGTATATCTAAAATCCCATGCATTAAAAAGGACATGATATTTGGATAGTAGATGCTTGAGGCACATGGTGGCAAGATGAATCTTAATTCATCATCCTTAAAGCTAAGGATAGAGAGATGGTAATATTTGATGACAACAGTAAAAGAAAAGTGATTGACATCAGTAATATTAGAATCATCACTTCTATATTTATTGAAAATATTATATTTGTAGATAATTTGAAACATAATTCAACCTAAATTAGAATAAAATAAATTCTTAAAAATGAATGAATTTATAAATAGATTAATTAAAACTGAAAGTACTTAATGCTCTTACATATTGTAATGGATTGATTTTGATGAATTTCTTTGTGATACTTTATATGCTCTTTATACTCAATACTTTGATATATACTATAATATTATGATACTTGCTAAAACTTATCAATATTATCCTTATATCACATTTCAACTTTATTTTTATAAAATTTCTAATACTTTTTGAAATAAATATACTTTTATACTTTGAAATATGTATTTCTATGTTTTGCTATTTAAATATATCATGACTCAATTTATAATAAAGAATAAGATAAATAGTAAGGAGAGAAAAAAATTTAAAAAAATTAAGTGGCATATATAAAGGGGAGCATTAATTATAAAGATAAAGGGGGAGTAATTGAAAATTTTATTGACATAGAATATCAAAATAAAAAAGTTTTTAATGATGTATTGCAGGAATATCAAATTAAAAGAGTCAATATCATAGAACTCATTGGTGTTAAGCTAACAACTCTATATGTTTGAACTTATGATGCATAATTGATACTTTTTTATGTCAAGCTATATCTAAAATTTAAATTTGAAATTTTCTCTGATACACTTTATAAAATTTGAAGTTTGTAGTTTGCTTGATATATTATGTGCTTTAATGCTTGCCACTAGTTACTATGATTTTTATCTTGATCATCTTATAAATCAAATTATAGCTCTCATATTTGATGTTTTTAGTACCAATATAATTCATCTTGAATCAATCTAATTTAATGAAAAAAAGGAGCGAGAGTTAGCTAAGCATACTATAGTGTTTAATTCTAAACTTTTTTTAAAAATATAGCTCTTGAATCCAAAGTGCTTTGATATATTGAGTTGACTCCTAGTTTGCACAAGCCAGCTCCTACTTAATCCGGTTGACTTAACTGTATGATAGTCTAACGGCTAGTGTTTCTGCATGTTTCTAATGGATAAATCTGATTTTCAATGGCTAGTTTGACCTCTCCAATAGCTAGCACACCTCCTCTAATCAAATTTAGATATATTTAAGACATGAAATCAATTAGAAAAGTGGATCTAAGAAAGAAGAGAAAAGAAAAACTCATGTTCTCTGCAAGAGCATTGAATATTCTTGAACAAGTTAAAGAGAGAGGAATTAAGTGTAATTTATTGAGTAAGCTTCCAAGAGAATATTCTTAGCAATCATTGAAGAGCCTCCCATTGAAGAAAAGAAGTCAAAACTTCAATGAGCACTCATTATCGACTTCAACTGAGCTTCATTAAGTTTTATTCTTTTTATTTTCTTATTTGTTCTTTATAACTTCTATTGTATACTTTATTTTTTTGTAAGTTTTTTGAAATAAAAACTTATGAGATAGGCTTGTCTAAGTCATAATTAGATATTATATTGACTAAGTCTAGAGATGACTTAATCGAAAAAATTTTGGTTGATTTTCTATACAATATCAATTAGATTAGTTGAGAGACTGCAAAAACAATTGATTGGGTTAATTGTGAGTTTGGTTAAAATAATCATACTATAATTAAGAGGATTATAGTAGAATTTTTCAGTAGGAAGACTTTAAGAATGGACATAGGTACTATATTTGGCAATGAACCACTATAAATATCATATTTATGTTGCTTGTTCTAAGTTTTATGTTGTGTATTGATTTATCATTTATTTTTGCTATGCATATTTATTGCTTCCACCATATACTTAGTTTACTTTAATGGAGCATATACCTATTTTAAAATTATCAAAGTTTTTGAAAAATTCAATTCACCCTCCTTTGGATTACTACCTTTGGGCTATGTGCTCTTTATAAGATAATAACTACTACAAGAATATATAATCATTAGATTCATATTCAAACATTTTGTACTCATCAAAAAATCAATCCATTGCATTAATAAAGTCGATACTCTAAAATTTCAAGTACATTAATATTTTATTGGAAGAATAATATATATATGGTGACAATGGTGCTACATTAATTGGTTTCTTATATAGATGAAATGAAATCGAAATAAGTGCAATCGATCGAAACAAAATATATAATAATATGAGAGAATGTGTTTAATTTCATTCTACTTTTCTTTTTGTCTATTTCTTTTTTCTTGTTGGCATATGCAAAATTATTTAGTCTATTAAATAAATAATGATAAATTATTGATCATGAATGTAAACTATGAAGAAAGGGCATAGGCTACTCAATGGAAGATGTTTTAATTGACACATAAATAAAGAGATCAACAATGGTCGATACAACAAGATATAGTGAATACTCAAATTTTTAAGTTTAATCCTATCTATATTATTTGAAGTTTCTTTATATGTGGCATGCTAAATTTTAAATACAATGATGTAATTACTAATTTCTTTTACTGATTGTATAAACTTATGTACGTATGTATGTATTTAGGTGAATTTTGAGAATTTGTCAACATAAATTTGAATACAATCTTCAGGCTCCATTGTAGAAGATGAGGTATTTTTATAAGTTATGGGACCTAAGGTGCATGGATGTGTACGTGGATACACATTAGGTTTAATTACACCCACTTCTATAATTAGAAAGCTCCAACTCATGCAAAACTCATTAGTGAACTGAAAAAAGCAAATAAGCATAATGAGAAAATAAAAATGAAATAAGATGGTTGAAGAAAATGATCGAAGAGGAAAGGAAGAAAATTGAAGAGGATACACTGAAGTTCATTATTTTTATGAAGGAGATAAGGAGTAGCATGATGTCTTATGGGGCTTCTCATGTGGTAAGTTCCATTTTTCTTGGTCTATTTTTTCATATATAGCTAATTGAACTTATATATGTGTTGAAACAATGAGATACAATGTATTACCTATATCATTAAAAGATTATAAGGAATATCTTTTAGTTTTTTGTATTCCTTTTGGTGTAGCGTGCCATGCATATCATTTTTTTTATGCTTTATTTCTAGCTATATGAGATTTTTTTTTATCCAACTTATTTTTGAATCAGAAAAATAGTTAGGTGAGGGATAAGATTATGCTTGAGTTTTAGTGCTGGACTACTTTTAATAGGTTGAGCCTTAGGTATAATATTTTTGAGTTTGTTTTATAGTTGAAGTAGGGCTGCGATGTTTTCATCATTTGGTGGGAAATGGCAACTTTTTTGTCTTTTAGCAGGAGAGAATGTATAGTTTTATAAATAATAATAGAGAGTTAGATGAGTAGAGTTAAGGAAGAGTTTGGTGAGACATCTTTTGTGACAAGGGATAGGTTATGAGGTCTCCCTTGGAGGCTCGACGATTTTTCGTGAGAAGAATTAAATTTATTATTTTGATTTTTTTTATTTTTGAATAAATTTATTTTTTTCTTCTTAATTATTCTTTCTACTATTTTTGCTTTTTATTATGCTTGGTTTAGATCTTAAGCCGATACAGTCTACTCCGAGGAACATGCCATTTATGAAAAGCCGAAATAATTGAGGTGCAAATTTTTCATCAAATACAAGATTAGAAGATTTATGTAGAATGTTTTGCTTGTATTTCTGAAATTGTATTCTTTTGTAAACGGAAGGAAATCAATGGGATCTCTTGTCAAATTTATTTCAAGAAAGTTGGCGGAAGTTTCATTTTGTGTGACAGTAGGGGTATAAATTTTTCATCAAACACTTCGTTACCAGATTTATATGGAATGTTTTGCTTGTAAATTATATTTCTTTTGTAAATAGAAGAAAATTAATGGAATCCCTTGTCAAATTTATTTCGAGAAAGTTGGCAAAAGATTCATTTGGGATAATAGTAGGGGCATAAATTTTATATCAAACACTTGGTCAGAAGATTTATATGGAATGTTTTGCTTGTATTTCTGAAATTGTATTCTTTTGCAAATAGAAGAAAAACAAGGAGATCTCTTGTCAAATTTATTTCGAGAAAATTGGACAAAGATTCATTTTGGATAATAGTAGAGGTGTAAATTTTTCATCAAACAATTGATTAGAAGATTTATTCTAAAATTGCTTGTTTCCTTAAGTCTTTGATTTGAGTGTTAGGAAAAAAAGTAAGACGACAAATTACTAGTTTTCTCCTAAGAACCATTGAATTTAGAACTTAAATTGGGGAGTTTCTTGAACCAAGTATATAACTGCAAGTGGTCCAACTAAATACTTGACGGATTACTAGTTTCCTCTTCCCTTCTCGTATGTCTTTCTATTTTGATATCTTTTGATCTATCCTCATATTAAAAAGAATGAAAGCAATAACTTACCTATTCATATGGAACATAATAAGGGTTCATAAAGAAGCATCAGTGCTGATACTTAATGCACTAAAGCATCAAATAATGAGCCCAAACAATGTAGCAAATTGGAGAATTTGAAGTACACTATAGATCACTTCAAAATTGCGCCAAAAACTCTCGAGCAGTCGAGAAGTAAATTACAAATATAAATCTGAAAATCCATCAAATCCAATCAAAATCATAGAAAATCACAAACCATACTCAGGACATGATCCAACAAGAGTTGATTTTCTTCAAAAAAAGAAAAAAACAAGATTTAATCAAATAACATAGAGACATTCCAAAGAAAATAAAAAAACTAACCTTTCTCTCTTGAGTTCAATATGAGAGGGAGACCGAGATGGAGACCCACCCTCGGGATGAAGAGGGCCATGCTTCTCACCTGAAGCAGGGTAATAGGCGTGGGAGAAGAATAAGCCACGACCTCCGCTTCTCCATGGTGATGGAAGATAGCAGCAAGCAATGGTGGAGATGACTGTGTACTCACAAAGAGGTAAAAACCAGATGGGGATGAGGGCAAATGTGATCTCTACCATCAAAAGACTTTAAGCAGATGGGTTGTCAAAGGACAATGAGAGGAGACAAATATGTTTAGGAGTCGAGGAGAAATAGATCATGAAAGGGGTATCGAGAGATAGGGTACTATTTTTCTTTAAAAGTTAACTTTTTGCAAACATGTTATTTCGCTTGAAGGACCACATCTCATGGAAGTAGAAGGAGGTTAACTTTAAAGTAAATCATGTTTTAAGAGATTCTCAATACAATCAACAATTATTTTTAAGTTATAGCCAAACATCCAAAGTTTTAATATTTTTAAATTCAAAATCACTTTTGATAAGTACAAA
Source organism: Elaeis guineensis (assembly GCF_000442705.2). Lineage (NCBI taxonomy): Eukaryota > Viridiplantae > Streptophyta > Magnoliopsida > Arecales > Arecaceae > Elaeis > Elaeis guineensis. The sequence continues at coordinate 56,196,051 of NC_026005.2, read as the reverse complement.
CATACTCCCAAACATGCACATGGTTATCTCTCTGAAGCCATCTATATTGGACAACCTCTTAGTTTTCTTGATCTGGAATATCCTAACCATGTCTGCATGCTGGAGCGATCTTTATATGGTCTTAAACAATCTCCTCATGCCTAGTTTTGATAAACACTTAATTTAAGTCATTTAAAGTAAAAAATTATATTTAATTTATTTTATTTATTAAGAATTTGATATTTTTTTAATGTTTTACAGGAAAGATACTCGTCGATACAAAGAGTCCGATTCATAGATCAAAAAGACTCAAGTTTGAAGAAAATTAGACTTAAAATAAAATTAAAATAAAAGAAAGATGCATCCGATATTATAGAAAATGAAGATACTATGCAAGAAATTCAAAAAGGATATAGATGTCATTGTGAAGAAACAAAAGCTTCTTTTTGGAAGTGGAATAAAAAAGATAGCGTGAAGTTCATGCTGTTCCTGGACGCGGCGTGAGCGCGGGCGAGCGCGCGGGCAAGCACGTGGTGCGGACGCGGCGTGACAGTGGGCAGACGCACAGCAGGCGGACGCGAGCAGGCGCGCGCACGGCGGGCGTGGCAGCGGGCACGTGGGACGGCGGGTTCGCGAGGAGAATTTGGCATGGCAGACACAGCGGCTAGCAAATTAAAGGAAAAAAAAAATTTATTTGGAAATGCTTCAAGTGAAAAAATTTGTATTTTCTTTATCTATTTGTAATCTTTTCATCTCATCCATCCATTTTTTAGTCATTAGTATTTTCTTTAGTCCCACATCGGAAAACCATGTAAAACTCCTCCCTCCTAACACCTATAAAAAAGTTTTTGTACTTCCATTGGAGGGGGAGCCCAGAAATTCTTCTAGAACCTTGCATAGAGGAATAGAAAGGGACTACTTCATGAGCAGCTAGGCTAGCAGTCTCGGGAGTGGTGAAAAAATTTTGTAACGACACAAAGATGGTTTATTGTTCTAAACTTTTCTGTATTTCTTTATATGCAATAAAGATTATGCTTTTTATTTAAATCATCATGAGTTCTTTATTTGCTCTTTTTTATATACTTTTATTTATGCTTTATTGTTAGATTAATATTAGGAACAACTTTTACTTTTCGAAGATGCACCGTGATCTATGGGTACGGGGCGTACCGAGGAAAGAAGAGTTATTTACCTAGTACTTTTCGGAGATGCACCGTGATCTACGGGTACGGAGCATGCCGAGGAAAGATAGATATTTTTTCTAAGATTAATCACATCAATTTAATTAAAAAAAAAGAGATACAACTCTGCTAGTACAAAATTAATTCAAAACTCCCGAGCTCTTTATTTTTTTATTACATCAATTTTAAGATAATTTATTTTCTAAATCAAAAACAACGCTTCTTTCTTTTATTTTGCAATCTCAACTTAGCCCAAGGTCCCTGAGGATACGATCTCGACTCATCTTACCTACGTAGTAAGTAGAGTTATTTTTGGTGCTATCAACGACTACGCATCAAATTTTGGCACCGTTGCCAGGGACCTTGGCACGGTTGAAAAAAAAAAAACCATTGACATTTCATAATACTTAACTAAAATAGCGTAACCCCAAATATAAAAATTTCTAACTTGATTGGACACCTTGTTTCTTTGCATCTCATCTCCATAATTAACTTTAAGGGCGCAACCCATTAACTAAGATAAGGTGGAGATTTGATCACCCTTCCTTGGCCCATAAATCACCCCCTTGCATTTGCATAACCTAGACCTTAATCTAAAATCAACTAGACGTCAGCCCTCAGAATTTCGAGCTCAATAGGATAAGAAAGCTCTAGAGTTGAACCGAGTGCGGATTGGTTAATTGCTCGGTGTCTAAGGCAAGTGGTTAAAGAAAGTGATTTTCAATTGGTTTCGTTGACTGATCTGGCCAACTCAGTTGGTGTCTAAGGAAAGCAACGAGCAGGGAACCTCCCACATCTTACGCTTATCTGGTCGAGTCAGTTAGTCAGTCTTGAGCTTGGAGTGCTCAAAGGCGGTCTTGAAAGTTAGGAGCTGTCTAGATCTAAGTTAACCTTAGGATAGAGAGTCTATGCTTGTTTAAGTTGATTGCAATTAACATATAAACATTAACTAATTTCTTCCTTTTCATAGATTTAAGATTCTTAGGTTCTTCTCTTTAGATTTTCTTCATTCTTTTCTCACTTTATTATAAAAATATATATTATAAAAAAAAAAAATTTCTGTGTTTGCTCTACAGTATAATTGTAAGGTGTATGCTTGGCCGTAGATCGTTATGATCAGAAATCCAACCTTTTGATCCAGAAATAGAAAGAACCTTTAGAGCCAACAGACGTAAAAATATGGATCGAAATCAGGAGAATGATCCACCCAAGCAACTGAAGGAGTACTTTACTCCTTCCACATATACCTACCCTCCTTGTATTCAAGTGCCCCCTGTGGAGGCCACTCAATATGAAATTAAGTCCAGTATAATCCAAATGTTACCTTCATTTTATAGACTTAGTAATGAGGACCCTTATAAATATCTTGAAGAATTTCTTGAGATATGCTCAACTGTCAAAATTCACAACTTCTCCGATGATGCTCTTAGGTTAAAATTATTCCCTTTCTCACTTAAGGACAAAGCCAAATACTGGCTACATACTTTGGATTTCATGACTATATCAACCTGGGACCAGTTGCAAGGAGAGTTTCTCAAGAAATATTTTTCCATAGGAAAAACTAATCAAATAAGGAAAGCCATAACTAGTTTTTCCCAATTAGATGGAGAAATATTTCATGAAACATGGGAGAGATTAAAGGACCTTATTAGAAAATATCCCCACCATGCTGTACCCAAGTGGCAGTTAATCCAATATTTTTATGATGGGCAATCGGAAAGACATCGATAAATGGTCGATGCATCATGCGGTGGGACATTCATGCTGAAAAGTGAGGATGAGGCATGGCAACTATTTGAAATTTTAAGTGAAAATTCATTACATCATATGTCTGCCTCTATTAGAGATAAACCCATGTTAAACCCAAAGAGAGGTGGAATATATGAAGTAGAAAATGCCATAGATATCCATCATAAGGTAGATGAACTGTCCCAAAAATTAGATCATTTTCTAAATACTGGACAATCCCCGATTCCACCTAACCCAATCCAAGAAGTTTGTGCATTGTGTGCAAGTCCGAATCATTTTGTTAGTGAATGCCCAGCCGCACCTCAATTTTCTGAGTTTGTGCACGAGCAGGTTCAGCAAGCTCAAGTTCAACAAGCTCGCAGACCAGGAAACGATCCATATTCGAACACTTATAACCCCGACTGGAGAAACTATCCAAATTTTTTCTGGAGACCACAACCAGTCGTTGGTCCTGCCACACCTCGACCTCAATATCAAGAACCAACATATAGGCATGAACCATACCATCAATTTCAAAATGTTCCTCAACCGTCTACTACTGGTCACAGCTCAGCTTTTGAGGAAAAAGTTCTGAAAGTACTAGAACGATTAGAAGTCAACACTCAAACCCTTAACTCCCACACACAATCCATTGCTAAGCTAGAGACCCAAATAGATCAACTAGCGACTGCATTCAGTAGGAGGGAAGGAGGAAAATTACCTAGCCAACCCGAGAGCAACCCAAGAGGGCAATTTGTGATTGAGAGTTCTAATATCCCAGAAGCTTTTTTTGAACATGCCAAATCAATCATGACTCTGAGAAGTGGGAAGGTCATTGAACATACTAGTAAAACCAATGAGACCGACCCTAAACCTCTAACCGAATCCAAATCACCCAAGAACAAGGAGGACCTGAAAATAGAGAAGGAACCAACTGCATCAGAATCATCTTACTTGCCTAAAGCCCCATTTCTGGATGCCCTGAAAGCCCCTATTCCTGCAGATAAGAAGGGAGGAAAACTCGATGAGATGTTGGAATTGTTTAAGTAAGTCCAAATTAATCTTTCCCTTCTAGACGCAATCAAACAGGTCCCTGCTTATGCCAAATTTTTGAAGAATTTGTGTACCCAAAAACATAAATCTAGATCACAAATCCCAAAGAAAGTACATCTCACTGAACAGGCTAGTTCTGTCTTCCAGCATGCCACTCCTCCAAAGCTTAAGGACCCAGGAGCCCCCATCATTTTCTGTGTTATAGGAGATTATCACATTGAAAAAATTCTTCTGGATTTAGGGGCAAGTGTGAATCTTTTACCTAGTTTGGTGTATGAACTTTTTGGATTCAAAGAACTGAAACCCACATCAGTCACACTGCAGTTAGTCGACAGATCAATTAAGGAACCACGTGGAATGCTTGAGGATGTCTTGGTCAAGGTAGATGAGTTTTACTTTCCAGTTGATTTTCTGGTTCTCGATATGGAATTAAGTGGCAACCCCAGACAAATTCCCATTATCTTAGGACGACCCTTCCTAGCTACGGCAAATGTATGCATTAATTGTAGGATAGGAGTCATGGACGTATCGTTTGGGAATAAGAAACTAAGACTAAATGTGTTTGATGCTTCCCAAGGACCATCAATGGATAGTTGCTTCGAAGTAGATACACTAGAAGATATTATAGAAGATGCAACACCCATAATTCTAGCACCAGACCCCTTAGATACTTGCTTGGTTCACTTTGGAGTGTGTGACTTTGAGGAATATATGAAAGAAGTTAACATCTTGTTGGATACACCACACGATAAAATCACTCCTCCATGGATAATCAAGTATGAGCCATTGCCCACATTAGCCAGTACACCAATAGTCCCATCTTTAGAATCACCACCTACGTTAGAATTGAAACCCCTTCCTGCTACGCTCAAGTATGTATTTCTAGGACTCAATGACACCCTCCCAGCAATCATTGCATCAGACTTGACCCCTAATCAGGAAGCATAATTGGTTGGTATTCTGAAGGAACACAAAGAGGCTATCGGTTGGTCTATTGCCGATTTAAAAAGAATTGACCCCTCCATTTGCATGCACCATATTCATTTTGAGGAACATGCCAAACCCCATCGAGATATGCAGAGGAGATTGAACCCAAACATGCGTGAGGTAGTAAAGAAAGAGGTGGTAAAGTGGTTAGATGCTGGAATCATCTACCCCATATCCGATAGTAAATAGGTCAGTCTCACTCAAGTAGTACCTAAGAAATCAGGTATTACTGTGGTTGAGAACGAAGAAGGTGAACTGCTTCCCACTCGCATATCATCTGGATGGCGAGTATGCATAGATTATAGAAAACTGAATGCCGTTACTAGGAAAGACCATTTTTCATTGCCCTTCATCGACCAAATCTTAGAACGGTTAGCAGGATAAAGTTTTTTCTATTTTCTTGATGGTTATTCAGGGTATAATCAAGTACCTGTATTTTCGGATGACCAAGAAAAGACTACTTTTACCTGCCCCTATGGCACCTTCGCTTTTCGGCGTATGCCGTTCGGGCTTTGCAATGCACCCACTACATTTCAACGGTGCATACTGGCCATTTTTTCGGATATGGTGGACAAATGTCTTGAAGTTTTTATGGATGATTTTTCTGTGTTTGGAACCACCTTTGAGGATTGTCTCCATAATCTTTTCAAAGTTCTTAAACGGTGTATGGAGATAAATCTTATCCTAAGTTGGGAAAAGAGCCATTTCATGGTGCGGAAAGAAATTGTATTAGGACATATTATTTCTGAAAGAGGGATCGAGGTAGATAAAGCCAAAGTTGAGGTCATTTCAAAACTACCACCCCCTACTTCGGTCCGACAAATACGATCCTTCTTAGGTCATGCCGGATTTTATAGATGCTTCATCAAAGACTTGAGCAAGATTTCAAGACCTTTGTGCAATCTGTTGGCCAAGGATACACCATTTGTCTTTGATGAAGACTGTTTGAAAGCGTTCAATACATTACGAACAGCCCTGACAACAGCACCCATAATAAAACCCCCTGACTGGTCCATTCCATTTGAGATTATGTGTGATGCCTCTGACTTTGTAATAGGTGCCGTCTTTGGCCAAAAAATCAATAAGGAGCCACATGTGATCTATTATGCTAGCAAGACTCTTTCCGATGCCCAATTAAACTACACCACAATAGAAAAAGAGCTACTAGCAGTAGTGTTCGCCCTTGAAAAATTTCGCTCATATCTGTTAGGGTCTAAGGTTCTAGTTTACTCTGATCATGTGACTCAGAAACATCTCCTCTCAAAGAAAGATACTAAACCGCATTTGATCAGATGGATCCTTCTCTTACAAGAATTTAATCTGGAAATTCGAGATAAGAAGGGTTCTGAGAATGTGGTAGCTGATCACATCTCCAGGATCTTAGTTGAACACATGATAGGCATAGATGAGGTCAAAGAAAAATTTTCTGACGAACAACTTTTCGCAATCTCCTCTAACCGTCCTCCATGGTTTGCCCATATTATCAGTTACTTGTCAACAGGACAAGTACCTTCTCACTGGACAAAACAAGAAAAGGATCGATTTTTCTCGTAAATTAAACATTATTTCTGGGAAGAACCTGAACTATTCAAATACTGTCCTGACCAAGTTATTCACCGTTGTGTCCCCGAGAGTGAATTTCAAAGCATTCTCACTTTTTGTCATTCTTCGGCATGTGGGGGATATTTTAGTGGAAGAAAAACTGCAGCAAAAGTGCTACAGAGTGAGTTTTATTGGCCAACGCTTTTCAAGGATGCACATGAATTTGGCCGAAGTTGTCTGTGATGTCAGCAAACAGAAAATTTATCCAAGAAGGATATGATGCCGCTGACCCCCATTTTAGTAGTAGAAATCTTCGATGTTTGGGGGATTGATTTCATGGGACCTTTTCCAGCCTCATTTGGATTTGAATATATTCTGGTGGCAGTTGATTACGTATCAAAATGGGTGGAGGCAATAGCTACACGGACTAATGATAATAAAATTGTAATTAATTTTATCCAACGAAACATCATTAGTCGATTTGGCTTCCCAAAGGTGATCATTAGTGATGGGGGGACTCATTTTACAAATAAACATTTTGAAGCACTTATGAAAAAATATAATATTTCATACAAAGTGGCCACACCATATCACCCCCAAACTAATGGTCAGGTAGAGGTGTCAAATAGGGAGATTAAACATATCCTAGAAAAGACGGTTAGGCCTGATATAAATGATTGGTCTCTTCGCTTAGACGATGCATTATGGGCTTACCGTACTGCTTTTAAAACATCCATAGGAATGTCTCCTTATCGACTTGTATTCGAAAAAGCTTGTCATTTGCCGGTGGAATTGGAACATCGTGCATTTTGGGCCATACGGCAATTTAACTTTGATATGAAAAATACAGGTTCCAATAGGAGACTCCAATTAAATGAACTTGAAGAGCTACACAATGAAGCGTATGAGAGTGTCAAAATTTATAAGGCTCGAACTAAAGCATACCATGATAAATTTATTGCACGAAAAATGTTCGAGCCCAATCAAAAAGTTTGGCTCTTCAATTCTAGGTTGCGTCTGTTTCCTGAAAAACTTCGCTCACGTTGGGACGGACCTTTCATTGTAACTCAGGTATTTTCTCATGGAGCTATAGAACTCAAAAATTCTAAACAGGGGAACACTTTTAAAGTGAACGATCAGCGATTGAAACCTTACATAGATGGAATTAGTGATGGAGAATTAATTGAATCTGTTGATTTAGTGGATCCAAAACCGCCATAATACTCAATTCAGTCTGGCTGAAGACGTAAAACTTAGCGCTTGTTGGGAGGCAACCCAACGATTTCATATTTTTTTTACTTTACCACAGCTGCAGGAATTTAGAACAAGAGCCTATTAATCAATGAAGCTATCTTCAACTTCTGTAGCAAAATTATCCCAGGTGCACTCTCTCCTTTTATTTTCTTTGCTTTCCTACTCCATTGAGGACAATGTAGATTAAGTTGGGGGGGGGAGGAAATTAATCAAATCCTCGAGTATAGTCAGAAATAATGAGTTTTGTGTATCCAAATTTTATTTTGATTAAGAGTCAATTAGGCATCCTAAACAATGAATGATTAATGGTCAAGATAATTTTAGAGATACTGAGGAATAAATTATTAAGAAAACCCAATGAATGATAGGGTTTAGACTAGACCAAATTTTAGGAGTGATTCTACAACCCTCTTCTTACTGATCTCAATAAAGAATCTGCTTAATTAGAAATTGGGTGGAAAGGTCGAGGTATGCAAAAATTTTTCTTAAAATTTTATTAAAAAAATATATATATATTGGTTTCCTACTGAGTAACCGGGCCCTTTCGCCTAAGTAAGCATTGTGGTTCGTGTAAAAAGGTAGGCAATGTTAAAAAAAAAAATATATATATATATATATATATATATATTAAGGGGACTAAATTGCAAGAAGATAATAAACCTCTTTCCCATTAAGTTAGATGATTTAAAGAGTAAAGTGGAGAGTTGGTGAAAGAAAAGCTCTTGAATTTTTTTTAGTTAATACTCAGCCACTAATTGGGTCAAATTGATAATCCAATGAAATATCTCTTTAATGGTCTGATCAGGTATCATCTACCTTTTGGGATGCCTAACCTAACTTTTGATTTAAGATCGAGTCGGTACACAATACTGATATATCTATTTTACTCGAGGACGAGCAAAATTCAAGTTGGGGGGTGTGATAAACACTTAATTTAAGTCATTTAAAGCAAAAAAATATATTTAATTTATTTTATTTACTAAAAATTTGATGCTTCTTTTTATGTTTTACAGGAAAGATACTCGTCGATATAAAGAGTCCGATTCATAGATCAAAAAGACTCAAGTTTGAAGAAAATTAGACTTAAAATAAAATTAAAATAAAAGAAAGACGCATCCGGTATTATAGAAAATGAAGATACTATACAAGAAATCCAAAAAGGATATAGATGTCATTGTGAAGAAACAAAAGTTTCTTTTTGGAAGTGGAATAAAAAAGTAGCGTGAAGTTCATGCTGTTCCTGGACGCGGCGTGAGCGCGGGCGAGCGCGCGGGCGAGTGCGCGGCGCGGACGCGGCGTGACAGCGGGCGGACGCACAGTGGGCGGACGTGAGCAGGCGCGCGCACGGCGGGCGCGGCAGCGGGCACGCGGGACGGCGGGTTCGCGAGGAAAATTTGGCATGGCAGACGCAGCGGCTAGCAAATTAAAGGAAAAAAAAATTTATTTGGAAATGCTTTAAGTGGAAAAATTTGTATTTTCTTTATCTGTTTGTGATCTTTTCATCTCATCCATCCATTTTTTAGTCATTAGTATTTTCTTTAGTCCCACATCGAAAAATCATGTAAAACTCATCCCTCCTAACACCTATAAAAAGGCTTTTGTACTCCCATTGGAGGGGGAGCCTAGAAATTCTTCTAGAGCCTTGCATAGAGGAATAGAAAGGGACTACTTTATGAGCAGCTAGGCTAGCAATCTCGGGAGTGGAGAAGAAATTTTGTAACGACACAGAGATGGTTTATTGTTCTAAACTTTTCTGTATTTCTTTATATGCAATAAAGATTATGCTTTTTATTTAAATCATCATGAGTTCTTTATTTGCTCTTTTTTATATGCTTTTATTTATGCTTTATTGTTAGATTAATATTAGGAACAACTTTTACTTTCCAGAGACGCACCGTGATCTATGGATACGGGGCGTGCCGAGGAAAGATAGGTATTTTTCTTAAGATTAATCATATCAATTTAATTAAAAAAAAAGAGATACAACTCTGCTAGTACAAAATTAATTCAAAACTCCCGAGCTCTTTATTTTCTTATTAAATCAATTTTAAGATAATTTATTTTCTAAATCAAAAACAACGCTTCTTTCTTTTATTTTGTAATCTCAACTTAGTCCAAGATCCCTGAGGATACGATCTCGACTCATCCTACCTACGTAGTGAGTAGAGTTATTTTTGGTGCTATCATCGACTACGCATCAAGTTTCAACATCTAAGTTCATACCTTCTTGATTTGATCTTTTTGTATTTTGTGGCTGACTCCTTCCTTTTCATCATGTGGACTTCTACATATATTGTGCTTTTATTGATTTATGTGAATGATATTATTCTCACAAGCAGCCCAGTTTCTCCACTAACCTATATTTTGAGGTATTAAAGCGTGAGTTTACTACAAAGGACCTTAGCCCTCTCCATTATTTTATTGCTATTGAAGCACGTAATATGCCTTCTGGTCTACCTGTTACTCAAGCCAAGCACATCTCCAATCTCTTGCTCAAAACGCATATGGCTGGCTCTAAGCCTATGTCCACTACTATTGCTACAGGTTCCCAATTGTCCCTCTATGATGGTGATCCTATAGGTAATCTTACTCGGTATTGTAGTTTGTGTTGGAACACTTCAATATCTTACCTTAATTACACAACCTAATAGGGCCTTTGATATTAATCATGTATGTCAATTTATGCATCAGCCACTACTCTTTGCTGGCAAGCTGTCAAACTTATTTTCTGTTACTTGTAGTACACTATTCATCATGGCCTCTTGATCACTATGTCTTCTTCCTTACAACTGCATGCTTTCTGATTCAATGCCGATTATGCTGTGAACCCAGATTTTCATCACTTTGCCAATGAGTTTTCTATGTGCGTTGGTCCTAATACTATAAAAAAAATAGACTATTAGCGACGGATAACTGTCATCGCTAATAGTCATTTTACCGTCGCTAATAGTATTAACGACGAAACACTATCATTAAAAATCCAATGGAAATAACCATTATTAGTGACGCTAATTATTAGTGACACTAATAATTATTAGTGAGGTCACTAATTAGCATTATTAGTAATAATTTTTCCATTGCTAATTATCATTATTAGTGACGGCAATTCTTCCATTGCTAATAATGATAATTAGCGATAGTATTAGCGACAAAAAGCCGTTGCTAATAATTTTATTTTTTTAATTAAACTATAAAAAAACTATTAGCGATGGTAGTTATTATCGCTACTATCATCACTAATAATTTTTTAATTTTTTAATTAAAATTTAAAAAAAATATCACCATCGCTAATACCATCACTAATAATTTTTATTTTTTAAAAAATTATAATTAAATATTTTAAAATCTATTTTAATCACAGTAACAAGCAATAATATTTTTTAAAATTTATTATAAATAAAATAATAATTATTTAACATAATTATAAATAAAAAAATTAATTATATTATATTAAAAATATAAATTTTATAATTTTATAAATTTATATTACTTTACAAGTTTAAAAATTACATACATATCAAAAAAAATTATGTAAGATCCTTCTCCTCATCCTTTTTGTCCTCCTCCTGCTCCTGTACATCCTCTCCAACAGTTGGTGGATGAGAGCCGGATGTCTCAGCATCTTGTAATGAAAAAAAATAAAATATTATTAATAATTTTGATACGACAACGTATATATTGATATGGAGATGTATATTTCAGTATACTATTTCGATTTTTGAACAGATTGTTCCTACAGTTCCATTCGATGATACAGAGATATAAACACCTCCAGTCCATCGTTTGGATCGTTAGATTGAATTTTTATCTCCTAAGTCTCCTTTCCAGACTCAAGCCTAAATATATGAAGTTTTTAAATCTAAAAATTTAAAATAAGTAAAGAAAATTATTAATAAACTTACCTGCTGTGATGGCTGTGACAATGAGCCCAGTTGATCATGTAGATATGGATCTCAAAGAATCTCAATAATCATATCACAAACAGCATCTCGAAAGTCTAAGGTTGTTCGCTCTAAAGCCTTTGCATGACCTTCTCTACATGTGCATCAGTCCACATCTGGATCGTCGAGCCCTGAGAGGAGGACATTGACGAAGAATACCGAGCTACTGAAGAATCGAAGCTATGGCTGAATCTTATGACCCTACTCATCCCTCCGATGGTCCTGAGCCATCTCTCGAGATCAAGAAAGGGCTGAGAAGATGGATCCTCACCATATCGCGATACGAGATACTCTATGTAATCCACTTATACAGTTTAAAAATTTATTAGTCCATATATATCAGTTTATATAAAAACTTAATAAATAATATTTTAAGTTATTATCATGATCTATCGAGATCAAGGATCTAAGTAATCACCAATCTTCCTAGATTGGTGTGTGGCCTCTCATATCTATAGCTGTCTAGGTACAAGATCTAGCTGCCATGTCTATAGTAAATAAATAATTAAATTAAATTAATTAAAATATATATATGATTCATTCAATATGAAATTAATTTAAGTATAAAATTTTTATTAATCTATCGACCACAACATGTGTGCCAATGGAAACGCCAGTGTGCTTGATCGGATGTTGTTGGGTAATCTAATTCTATCGTGCCCTCTGTTGCCTATCAGAGTACTTCTCAGTAATCTACTGGTCGTAGAGGGCGTCCCATATGTCTATGCACATCCAGTGATCTATGTAAGATTTTCAGTCTGATGGTAACTCGAAACTGAAGTGCTCTATGATGGACTACCGAAGGCTGTACAGCCCATCCCAGAACCTCTATGTGGCCACCTCCTCGAAGGTTGATGGCTAGCCCCCTCATCCTAAGAAGTCTCAAATTGATAGTACCCCTGCAAGTAGAAGCAACCGTGTATTAATAAATAGAACACAAACCTATCATGAATTTAAAAATTAAACATCTTTGACTTACCAGGAACATCTCTCAGGCTGTATCACGAGCCCCTAATAGCCAATTGGAGAACTCGTTCACCAACCCCGACATCAATCATCGGACGATCTCAATAACCACATGAGGCACCCCAAGCTCTGTAAATATGCTACAAAATTAATTTTTAATAATAAATATTAGTCTCTAAAATGGTTAAATTTTAAACATATTCAGTGAAAATATAGTACTTACGAGCGGCTTTGAATGTGGATGAGCTCTCTATCCTCCGATCGAGTCAGAGGTGCCATGAGCCGGATGGGTCTTCTACCGCACCGCTGACTCTAAGAGCCGGACGCTGCTCCATGTGAGTGTGAGGTCACTGGTAACCCCACGTCGTCCGAAGCTGAGAATATCAAAATATCATAAAGAATGTTATATTAGATAATAAAAGATAAAATAATATAAAAGAGAATATCTAAAGTATTAAAGTTTACTGCATGGTATGTGTGCCATAGAACTATGCAAACTAGCTACATAAGAGCTCTCTCCTCGGCTATAATAGCTCCAACCTTGAAAAGATATGATCTCTAATTTTTAAAAATAAAAATAACTATGTATCATATTGAATTAACTATGTATCAAAATAAAATAACTATGTATCATATTTATTTAACTGCATATCATGATACCTTAACTTTGTACCACGTTCATAAATAATATGGTATTTTGTATGCTTGGAGTAGAAAGTAACGTTATAATGGTTTGATTAGGAGCTGTGGTTGACACAATTTATCTAATTTTTAAAATAATTTTATATCAATTTATCTATATTTTATTTTCATTCAAGAGACCAGCAGACCAACACATTATCATGTACTGTCGGATGAGAATCATTTTTTGCTGATACATTGTAGATACTAACTAACAATCTTACATAACATCTAATATCTTTGATAGAGGATTGATATCGGTTAGCAAGTCTAGAGATAGGTCTACTGTGGTGCGCCATCTGTCGCAGATCAAGGACAGCATTAAAGAAGTTATATATGTTCATAAAATCTGATTGAGTATATATGAATAAAGTTGAGTATATATGTTTATAAAATTTAATCTTCAGCACCCGTTAGCTTTAAGACATTATATAGATAGAAGAAAAAGAGGCCACAGCAATCTGTGAAGCCAGTCCCTTTAATATCTATTAGTTTGGATCATCATCAGAAAAAATAAGAACACAACCATAAGAATATAGCAACCAAAATCCATTGGCACCCATCAACTTTAAGACATCATATAGGAAGAAAAAAAAAAGAGGCCATAATATACCTTGTACCAAATGTATCAGTTGTTTAGCATACCTCGTGCCAAATGTATCATAATTATAAGCTGCCTAAATTTTTTGTTAGATAGCTCTGCCAACAGATCTATCCCCTCTTCTACCCCCTTCCCTCTACCTGAAACCATTCTATCCGCTCTTCTTCCCCCTTCCCTTTACTTGAAACCAAGGGCATCTCACTCGATCTTTCATTCTTCTAAAGCATTTCTCTAGGCTCTAGGCCATGTGAGCATACCAATATGGCATTCAGGCAAATGCCATCCTGGAGGTTCCAAAGTATCAAACGGGATTGCAAATAAGACTGAAAATTGGTCGAACTGGGCTAGGCCACACCCCTCTTTTGTTGGAGAATCATGTAACGATTAAGTTTCTCTTTGTATATGAATTATTGATAAATAAATAAAAATTATTTTAATATTTTTCATCGTAAAGTTATATCTTCTTTGAACTCTTGTATTGTGATGAAGTTCTTAGAACTATGTTAGTATACGATAAAGAGAGGATTTATCGTATAGTTCTTCAACATGTTCGTGATCAAATGATACATCGTTACAAGATGATGACGTTTATCGAGTGAAGATCATTGTATGCCATATGGATTGGTTGTCCTCTTAACCAAGGAGTGTGGTAACATTGGTATGGCATACAGGTGAGATATAGGAGTACATCGTCATTGAACAAGTGACTCACCTGCTAAGCATTCTGCTCTCAAGAACTGCTCGTGAAGCATATGGGTATAAGTATTCTTCAGATCTGAGATTACCATAGTGACTTGCAAGCAATTCGCTGTACTTTGGTACCGGACTATCTGAATTTCTAATACAGTGATGGAAGGCTATTGGATACAGTCAAGTACTTACAAAGTCTGTGTGTGGATCAAGATGAGATTGATCCCTCCGAATTATTGAAGTTGATGTATCACTATATTTCAATTTAGTAAAGTCTTGACCAGGGTAATTCAAAAGATGGATTTAAAAGGTTGAAATACAATGTGGATGAAGCAATCTCGGTTGACAGTTAACCTGAGACCATTCTAGAGCATTCAGGATCAAAAAGATGAATTTGTGATAACCATGTGTATAAGTTTTGAAATATTTTTTTATGATAATTTGATCTATCAAGATATCAAAAATCATTACTAGATGGTATCTCGATTAGTGCAAGAATTGGTTTCTATACTACTGACTTAGTGTTTGAATCTATAGAGTCACACACACAAGTCAGACACTGTAGAAAAGTATTGGCCTATATTTATATATCTAATTTGAAAGTATTTGACTTGATTGAACATATAAGCTAATTTGATTAAGAATTAAGTTATGGATCAAACAGGATTGAAAAGTTGACTATGTCTAGCTAGCACTACACATGAGGTTCAAGTTCGATCCCGGAGATAAATAATTTCTGATCTATGATCCATGGAGCATATGAAAGATTGAATTTAAGTGCTAATTAATTTTATATTAGATCTGAATTAATTAAACTTAATTGAATCCAAAATTCAAATTAGACTGGATATAAAAGTCCTAAAGAATTTGAGATTAATAGCCTTTTGAAATTATTTCGAATCAGCTTTGAATTATATTCGAATCGGATCCATTTTGGATGAGATATGAGAAATTCTACTTATACTGAGAATCTCCTCTCTTATGGGCTGACCAACACCTAAAGCTTTGCTCATTGTGGGCATCTCATGTGGGTGAGGGATTGGATGCAATATGGTTGTCATATATGATGGCAATGCTATCTCATGTAGGAATCTTTCTTTCATGAGTATTGGACTGATTCAAAGTATATTTGAGTTAGGAGTCCTATATTTATTGGGTTATAAAATTTATCTATAAATAGAGAGGGTCTCTACCTATGGATGCATAGCAAACAAATCAGATTGAGAGAAGAGAGAAAAAAAAAGAGAGGCATGAGAAGAGAGGAGCCCTTCTTCTTCTCCTTGGCCTCTTCCCTTTGGTGTTGCCCCTCCTCCCTTGGTATGGGCCCTCCTTGGGCATCTCACTTGCTGGTGTGAGGTGTTACACTAGCATATCTCCTTTCTCATTTGATTGGATTGCGAAGATCAGAGTTCATCCCATTTTTCTGTGGTATTTGGCGTGGATACGAAGTAGAGGGTATGCACATCTAGACCTCCACGAAGGATTGTTTCAGATTTTTGAAGATTTGATCTCTAATTCTACTACTAATCCGGTAAAAATTTGATCTTTATTTATGTAGATTAATAAAAAAATTTTAGATGCAACCTGAACTATCCGAAGAGAAACAGTTTTTCTTCCCTTCAATTGGTATCAAAGTAGGCCTTTGATTCATGCATGCATATCTGAATTTTTTTGGATTAATTACATATTGTATATAATTAAAATTTTATATTAAATATTAAATCTAATTTAAATCTATTTATATAAAATTTTTGATTTAATTTTGATTGGATTAGATGAGCCTAATCAATTGTTGATTAAGGTTGTTATAAGTTTGTTATAACAAAATTTTGTTGTTGCTGAATTTTTGATAAAATAATAATGTAAATTAAAATTTATTTTAAATTTATTTTAATAAAATTTTAATATTATTATTTTCATTAAGAAGTGAGTCTTATTTTATATCTGAATTAGATCCATTTCGATAGATATTTAGATCTAAATCCTATCAAAATTTAGCATTGTGTGAAAATAGATTTTACTAAAAATTTATTTCTTATGCATTCATATTTGCATCTTTTTAATTTTTTATATGATATCAAATCTAAAATTAATATTTTATAATCAGTATAAGATGTGTTTTAGATCTAATATGATGTATATGATGTATTAAATCTAATTAGATTAGATGGAGAATATGATTGATAAGATCAAAGACATGTTCATGAATTATTTTATCAATAATTATATATTGATATAATTATATATAAAATTAGATTTCAGATCTTAGTAGTCTAGTACTTAGATTGATGAGATCATCAGACCATACGATCATAGGAGATCAAAGAGATTAAGCTCTCTTTTGCCTATTCGATGGATTTTCTTATGACGTATAGGGATGTCATTGTGATCCGATTTTATGAAGAAAAAAAATGAACAGATTCTTATAAATTATTTTGATCATAAATATATTTAAATTTAATCTAAAATAATTTATGATTTATTATAATAAGATAAAATTTAGATATAAAATTATTTTAAATCTGAATAGCATGTTACATATGATGTAATTGATATAGATCTAAAAGTTGTCATAATATATAAGATGTATGTATAAAATTTAAATCATATCTATGTATGTTTAATTGTTAAACATATTATAAAAATTTATTTTCATAAATTGAAATATATAGTATGCTTCATCTAAAATTCTGATAGAATAGTTCTACAGACTGAAACACATGTTTCACATACTTAATTTTGAATTAAACTTTGAATGATTTAGATTTAAAAATTGAAGATCATTAAGACACCACATAAATAGATGGACAATAGATTAGCTTGAATTAGGTCTTTCTAATGGGTAGACTTAAGGTTAGAAACACATATGGACCAAGTAGAGAAATTGATTAAATCTAATCAAGTGTTAAATTAGATTAGCTCAGTATTTCTCTAAATCAATCTCAATAGTTAAAGTTTGATCAAGTCCATATGTTTGATCCTAATAGATGGACCATGATTATGGCTCCATGGATGAGCCCAAATCTTCTGATGGATCAAATTAAAACTAATTAATTAGTTGGTATCTAAGATAAGTTTGGCAGATTCAAGCAAGTAATTTTTAATTGGGAGCTATTCACCTATATGCATCTACAGTGAGTTAAGGGCACATCTCTCCTACTGATCTCACTTATCTGACCAACATGGTAGATTATATTTTGATTAGGTTACTAGTCGATTTGCGTAGACCCATACCATTAAGGTGAATCAGTGTGACTGATTTAGGTATCTTTAGACCAGCTTGTGTTTAAACCTCGATATGATTTGGTGAAGTCAGTGGGAGGATTTGTAGCTTATAGATCATCTTCTTCTCTTATTCTCAAGTCAATGAAATCAAATCTTATAAATTATTAGATCTATAAAATGAAAAAATTATGAGATAACTTGATCATAACCTCCCATTAAGGTGCGTGATAATGAGTCTAATATTCTAAATAGGTATTGAAGGCGCCACATTCCTGGTGTCTATTATATATTGAAATTGTCATTCATCATATGACCATCATGATGAGCCTTTAGATCCATGCTCAGATTGGTCGAGCCATACTCGGGCTTGGACATCCGTTTGTTAGATGTATTTGATGTTGTGATATTAATGATTGGACCTAATCAGGATTTTCAGTGAAGATGCCATATGCCTACTGAAGGGATGCCTAGGGCAAAACTTAATTGCTGGAAGTTGTTTGAAGAAATAAATAGTTATGAACCTACCCATGGATGCACTAAAGTTGGTCGAGCCATACTCGAGCCTGAATGCAATCTGTGTAGATTCTAGTACTCACTAAGAAATTAATGTAATTCTTCGAGTTGGAGGTAGAGGCTACCAATTCATTAAATAGTGGGAGAACCTTTAGACTAAAATCTATATCTTTGAGATTAAAAATAATTCCTATACTAATAGGCTTATATTTTTTCTTTTAGTTATGGCCAACACATTATTTCTCCATATGCCGTTGGACAGTGACAAGCTCATCGGATCCAACTTCGATAGCTGGTATCAAAAGTTGAAGATCGTCTTGGAGCATGAGAGGATTTTATATATCCTAATGGATGAGGTATCCGAAGAACCTGCAGCCAACGCTCTTCGTACAGCAAAAGATACTTATATGAAGTGGCTCAATAACTACACGACTGTGCATTATGTGATGAGATAGCCATGAACGACGAACTTAGCCGTAAGTTTGAAGATGCACAGTCAGAGGAGATCATTCAAATATTGAATGAGTCCTTCGATATTCCTAAGGATGTGGAGAGACATAAAACCTCCTACGCAGTGTTCAATGCCCGTATGCAAGAGAGGGCTTCAATCACCGATCATGTATTATATATGATTGAGCAGATTGAACGTCTTAGCAAACTTGACTTTCCATTGCATGAACAATTAGGCAATGATGCTATTCTCAATTTGCTATAGAAATCCTACCTATCCTTTCTCAATTATTATTAAATGATGAAGCCTGCGGTGAACTACTATAGTTTGCTAGAGTTAATGCAGACTTTTGAGAAGGATCACCAGCTCTAGAAGGAAACAATGAATTTAGTGAGAGGATTATCTGCAGGACGTCGATCCTCTAGGAGAAAAAAGAAGAAAACGATGCAGAAATCTCATCCTGCCGATCCTAAGCAGAGCAAAATATTAAAAGTTGACAAGAGCCAAGTAGAATGCTTTTTCTGTAAGAAGATGTATCATTAGAAAAGAAATTGTCCTTCTTATATAGCCACCCTTGACCCAAACAGGCCTAAGAATAAGAGAAAGAAGCCAATAGTTGCTTCACAAGGTGCTTATATGATAACTCCTTATAATTTCTCTATTTGTGATACTACTATCTGGATATTGGATACCAGAAGTTCGATTAATATATGCAATTCATTATAGAGACTACAGGTAAGTAGGAAGTTTAGAGAGGGTGAGCGGTTCCTTAACGTTGGATATGAAAGTCTTATTCCAGTTTTGACCTTAGAAACTTTGCAGCTTGTCTTTGAGTCTAGTAGTGTCATGTTAAATGATTATCATTATTGTCCCTTCTTTTTGATGAATATTATCTCTGTAGGCCTTTTGACCAAATTTGGTTTCAAATTTATAATAAAAGATGATTTTTGTAATATCATTATGAATGATACTGTAATTATGTGTGGATAATTAAAACATGACATATACATAATATTACAGTCTATTAGTGTAATGTACACAGCCAACAGATATCCTGAATTAGATAATGTCAGTGAATCCTATTTTTAGCATTATAGGTTTGGTCATGTGAACAAGAATAGGATTGATAGGTTGATCAAGGAACGTATCCTTGAGATAGATGATTGTGAATTATTACCAACCTACGAATCCTATCTACTTGGTAAGATGACTAAGTCACCTTTTAAGAAAAAAAGTGAAAGAGCCAGTGATGTCTTAGATCTAATACATACTGATGTATGCGGACCTATGAACATAAGTACCAGAGGAGGATACTAGTACTTCATTATGTTTACAGATGACCTATCGAGATATGGGTATGTCTATATTATGAAGCATAAGTCAGAACTATTTAAAATATTCAAACGATTTCGTGTTGAAGTAGAAAAATAATTTGGAAAGAGTATTAAAATTTTTCGGTCAGATCGAGATAGTGAATACCTCATCAGTGAGTTTCTGACATATCTGAAAGAGAATAGAATTCTCTCACAGTAGACCTCTCCTGAAACACCACAACATAACGGAGTGTCTGAAAGGAGGAATCAAACCTTGTTAGATATAGTCTGATCCATGATGGGCTTTGCGAGTCTACCAATCTTTTTTTGGAGATATGCTCTTGAAACTGTCTGCTACATTTTGAATAAGGTGCCGAGCAAATCTATCGATAAAACTCCATATGAGATATAGACTAGGCATAAGTCGGTGCTCTCACACCTTAGGGTCTGGAGGTATCCAGCTTATGTCAAGCATTTAAAGATAGATAAGTTTGGATCAAAGTCCAACAGATGCTTGTTCATAGGGTATCCAAAGAAAACTAAAAAGTACTACTGCTATCTCACTGCAGAACAAAAGGTATTTGTCAGCAGTGGAGCAGTCTTTTTGGAAATGGAGTTTCTTAGTGAAGGAACTAATGCCTATAAAATTGAACTTGATGAAGTTCATGAGGTGGAAGGACCGACACACACAAAATTGAATTTAATTGGTGAATCAAATTCAGAGTCAGTAAAGAGGCAATTAAGGATATTCGGTAGAGTACTGCATCAATTGGATGATACTATGATTTTTTGATCCAGGATGGTGATCCCATTGAACTTGATGAGAATAATGAGGATCCGATCACCTATATGGAGGCCATGCAAAGGCCCGCCTCTTAGAAATAGCTTGAGACCATGAAGTCTGAGATAGAGTCCATGAAGATCAACAGTGTATGAACACTAGTTGATCCATCCGAAGGGATAAAACCCATAGGGTGTAAATAGATTTTCAAAAAAAAAAGAAGAGCAGATGGGAAGGTAGAGACCTATAAAGCCTATCTAGTTGCCAAGAGTTACCGTCAGTATTATGGTATTGACTATGATGAGACGTTCTCTTCTGTGACAATGCTCAAGTCCATCTAGATTATGCTTGCTATCACTGCACACTTAGATTATGAGATCTGGTAGGTGGATGTCAAAACTGCTTTCCTTAATAGGAAGCTGGAAGAAGAGGTGTATATAATACAACCTGAAGGGTCCACATCCATAAATCAGTCAAAAGTGTACAAGCTGAATATGTCTATTTATGGACTTAAGCGGGTGTCTAGGAGTTGGAACATGCATTTTGATAAGATGATCAAAATGTATGGCTTTGTTAGAAACGGAGAAGAGCCTTGCATTTACAAGTGGATTTTCAATTTTGTAGTCATCTTTCTTGTGCTGTATGTGAATGACATACTGTTATTAGAAAATGACATTCCGGCTTTGCAGAGTGTGAAGCTATAGTTACCATCATAGTTCTTCATAAAAGATTTGAGAAAAACATCCTACATCCTAGGGATGAAGATCTATAGGGATAGATCTAGAAAGTTGCTTAGATTATCTCAATCTACGTATATCGATACCTTGTTGAAGCGGTTCAACATGGATAATTTCAAAAAAAATTATCTTTCAATAGGTTATGAAATTACTCTTTTCAAGAAAGATTGTCTGACAATTCTTGAGGAGAGAGAGCGTATGAGTAGAATACCATATACTTCGATAGTGAGATCTATCATGTACGCTATGACATGTACAAGGCCGGATGTGGTCTATTCACTAGGGGTAGTGAGTAGGTACCAGTTTGATTCGGATTTGAAGCATTGAAAGATTGCAAAAATAATTCTTAAGTATTTGAGAAATACTAAAGATCAATGGCTTATCTATGGAGACACTGTTGCTCCTAGATTGATTTTGATGATTACAAAACAGTTTGAAGGGATACAAATATTTTTTATTTTGAAAAAGTCCTTATGCTCTACAGGGGCAAAATCGTAATTTCATCAAAACTCTGATTTGATAGTATCATCTTGTAGAGCAAATGATTTGTGATCTATTGGTGAAAGTTTCATGGTTTTTGGACTTATATTTTTGGAGTTATGAAGGTTTGAAGTTCATGACTCGACTCATGAGTCAACTCATGAAACTATGAGCTGATTGGCACGCAAAGATTAGCCATGGCACGCTGGTTTTCTGGCTTGGCATGACCTGTGAGTCGACTCATGAGTCGACCCACAAGGCATGAGTCGACTCATGAGTCGACTTCTGCTGTTTTGGATCAAGAAAATCTAGAAACTAAATCTCTGGACTTTGCAACAGAGGTCGACTCATGAGTCGACCCCTGAGGCATGAGTCGACTCATGAGTCGACTCATATGACGGGATTTGCCTGTAACGGCTAGTTTTTGGCCAGATTTGGTTGCTTTTTAATGCTGCTTTTTGTGCTCTAACGGCTCTTTTTCTGCCTAGTTTGTTTTCCTTTGTCTCTTAAGGCTATAAAAGGTTTCAAAAGGTGGAAAACAAAATAGAGAGATCCAAATATCCAAGAGGCATTCAAGTGATTTGAAAAGAGAAAATCAAGAGCATTCAAGAGGGCATTCAAGTGCATTCAAGAGAAGATTTTTCAAGCCAACTACTCAACATCATACAAGAGCTCATTTAAAAGCCTTCAAGAAGCCATCAATCAAGCTCACCAACTCCTCAAGCATTTACTTCATCTCTCATCCACTTTGAGGAAATCCAAGAGGGGCTTCTTCATTTGAGTAAAGCGTATTTATTGTTATATTCGCTCACTTAAGGAGCTATTCTTGTACTTATTTGTGCTCTAAACTGATTTTATCTTGTGAGTAATTATTTTTGTTTTGGAGGGTTTCCAAAACAAGGAAAGGTTGATCCGAACCTGAAATCGGAGTGTATTGGGTCGGCTTGTACCCGGGAAACAAGTGGACTAGCTTGGGATAGCTAGTGTCGGAGTTTCCGACGGTTGTATTCGGATTGAATACAAAGTATAGTGGATTGGAATTCCCAAGTAGGAGCTTGGGGAGTGGATGTAGGTGTAAGGTTGGCACCGAACCACTATAAATCATTGTGTTTGTGGCATGCTTTATTGTTTCTCTTTAATTCTCCATTATATCCTTGCATTCTTGTTTTAAGTAATTAATCTCAAACTAAAGTCTCTCTCCTCATTCATCAAGCTTTTGATATATAATTTTTACAAGTAATTAGTTAAGCCTAAAATTTTTAAAACCCAATTCACCCCCCCTCTTGGGTTGCATAGCTGGGCAACAAGTGGTATCAGAGCCCGGTGCTCTAGCCCTTCTTTGATCTAACAATCAAAGAGCCAAAGATCTATGGCAACCCACGTCGGTACTTCTCTAGCCGAGGGGCAATCTACCAACCGACCTTCACTTTTCAATGGGTCTAGTTACACCTATTGGAAAGCTCGGATGAAGATTTTCATACAAGCACTAGACTATGATATGTGGAGTATCATAGTGAACGGTCCACATACACCCACCAAGATAATAGATAGTGAGGAGTCAACCAAACCCGAAAGAGAATGGGATGAGGTTGATAAGAAATTGGCACAGTTAAATGCTAAAGCTATGAATGTTCTTTATTGTTCACTTGATGCAAATGAATTTAATCGCATTTCTACCTGTGCATCTGCTAAAGAAATATGGGATAGGTTAGAAGTAACCCATGAGGGAACAAATCAAGTAAAGGAGTCTAAAATAAACATGCTTGTACATAAATATGAGTTATTTAAAATAGAGCATGATGAGTCCATAACTGCTATGTTTACTCGCTTTACTGACATAATTAATGGTTTGAAGAGTCTTGGCAAATCTTATACTAACAGTGAGCTTGTAAGGAAGATTCTCAGGTCATTGCCAAGAACCTGGGAAGCCAAGGTGACTGCTATCCAAGAAGCAAAGGACTTGAACACTCTACCTCTAGAAGAGCTTCTTGGATCCTTGATGACTCACGAGCTTAGCATGAAGCAACATCAAGAGGATGAAGTCAAAAAGAAGAGAACCATTGCCCTCAAATCCACAGCCTCTCCTGATGAAGAAACTGACGACACAGAAGATGAAGAACAGGATGAAGAAATGGCACTCATCACCCGAAGATTCAAGAAGTTCCTAAGAAAGAGGAAACAGGGGATGAGAAAGAGACCTTTCACAAAAGGGGAACAAAGCAAAGAGAAAGAAAAAGATCAACCCCTTATATGCTATGAGTGCAAGAAGCCGGGGCATTTCAAATCCGAATGTCCACAATTGAAGAAAGGTCCCAAAAAGTTCAAAAAGAAGGCAATGATGGCCATATGGAGTGTGAGCGACGACTCAAGCTCCGATGAGGAGACCTCAACAGAACAAGCCAACTGTGCCTTATGGCACACGATAATGAGGTAATTTCTGAAACCCCTAGTGAATTTACTTTTGAAGAATTGCATGAAGCCTTCAATGATTTAATTGATGAATTGAAGAAACTAGGAATGAAAAACAAAGAACTAAAATTGAAAAATCAGTCTTTAGTAAAACAAGCAGAAAATCTTTCAATTGAAAAATCTACTTTGCTTCAAGAGAACCAAAGCCTAAAGAATGATATTAATAAGCTGAAACCTATAGTAGATAAATTCACCTTAAGTTCAAACAAACTAAATATGATTCTTGAAAATCAAAAGGCCGTATATGATAAGGCCGGACTTGGCTATAACCCCTTAAAGAAACAAAAATTTCTGAAAAATATTTATGTAAATTATTCAAGTAACAAGCCTACCAATACTACTTATTTTAAATGTGGTAGAATAGGACATAAATCTTACACTTGTGCAAACATAACTGTAAAGAAAATATGGGTTCCAAAAGGAACCATCTTGACTAACCAAAAAGGACCCAAGAAAGCTTGGGTACCTAAAACAAAAACTTGATATTTGTTTGCAGGTGTGTCTAGCATCCCATGGAGAAAACAGGAAATGGTATCTGGACAGTGGATGCTCGAGACACATGACTGGGGATGAATCACAATTCATCACGCTTGATGCTAAGGATGGAGGGATGGTCACCTTTGGAGATAATGGCAAAGGAAAGATCATCGGGATAGGTAACATTGGTATCACTCCCTCCAAATATATTGAAAATGTTTTGTTAGTTAAAAGTTTAAAGCATAACTTACTTAGCATTAGTCAATTTTGTGATAAAGGGTATAAAGTAGTTTTTGAATCATCTGTTTGTATTGTGACTAGTCCTATTAATGATGGCATCAAATTTATAGGACATAGACATGGCAATGTTTATATGGTAGATCTAAATGATTTAGCCAAATTAGACATGCAATGCCTAGTATCCTTAAATGCTAAAGTTAATGAGACTAGTTGGCTTTGGCATCGTAGACTTGCTCACATTAGCATGCATTCTCTTTCAAAATTAATTAAGAAAGAATTAGTTCATGGCTTGCCTAAACTGAATTTTGAAAAAGATAGGATTTGTGATGCATGTCAACTAGGTAAGCAAACTAGAGTTTCATTTAAATCCAAAAACATTGTTTCAACTTCTAGACCATTAGAGCTTTTGCATATGGATTTATTTGGACCAACTAGAACCACAAGTCTAGGAGGAAAACGATATGGTTTTGTAATAATAGATGATTATTCACGTTTTACTTGGGTTTTCTTTTTGGCACACAAAGATGAAACTTTTCATATTTTCACTAAATTTCATCGAAAAGTCACTAATGAAAAAAGATTTTCAATTCAAAATATTAGAAGTGACCATGGAACTGAATTTGAAAATCAAGACTTTGAAAAATTTTGTGATGAGAATGGAATCGGCCATAACTTCTCTGCTCCTAGAACACCCCAACAAAATGGGGTAGTTGAAAGGAAAAACAGAACCTTAGAAGAAATGGCCCGTACCATGCTTTGTGAAAGCAACCTTCCAAGATATTTTTGGGCGGAAGCTATTAACACAGCATGTTACATTTTAAATCGTGCTTTGATCAGACAATTTTTAAAGAAAATCCCCTATAAACTTTGGAAAGGAAGAAAACCAAATATTGCATATTTTCATGTTTTTGGCTGCCGATGTTTTGTATTAAATAATAGCAAGGAAAGACTTGGTAAATTTGATGCAAAATCAGATGAAGCAATCTTTCTGGGTTACTCCTCTACTAGTAAAGCTTTTAGAGTTTTTAATAAAAGAACTTTAGTAGTTGAGGAGTCCATTCATGTTGTCTTTGATGAATCTAACGATCTTCCTTCAAGGAAGAATGAGGGTGTTGATGATGCAGATCCATTAATAGAAGGTATGAAGGAGATCACTCTGAAAGATTCAGCCACTCCAGAGGACAAGGAACAAGAAGACAAACAAGATGAGATAGGTGAGAAAATTCAAGAACAACCTCAAGGTACAAATGACCTACCCAAGGAATGAAGGTATGTTCACAACCACCCTAAGGAGTTAATTATTGGTGATCCTATGCATGGTGTAAAAACTCGCTCTTCACTTAGAGATGTGTTTAATCATTGTGCTTTTGTATCTCATTTTGAACCTAAAACTATTGAAGAAGCTGACAAAGATCATAATTGGATTAATGCAATGCAAGAGGAACTTAATCAATTTGAAAGAAATAATGTTTGGACTTTGGTTTCAAGACCTAAAAATTGTTCAATAATTGGCACAAAATGGGTCTTCAGAAACAAATTAGATGAGCATGATAATGTAATTAGAAATAAAGCAAGATTGATTGCTAAAGGATATAATCAAGAAGAAGGGATTGATTTTGATGAAACCTTTGCACCAGTAGCTAGATTAGAAGCCATTAGACTTCTACTTGCATATGCTTGCTTTATGAAATTCAAATTGTTTCAAATGGATGTTAAAAGTGCATTTTTAAATGGATTTATTGCTGAAGAAGTTTATGTAGAACAACCCCCTGGATTTGAAAATCATGCCTTTCCTAATCATGTTTTTAAATTAAATAAGGCTTTATATGGATTAAAACAAGCACCTAGAGCATGGTATGATAGACTAAGCAAATTTTTACTAAATAATGGTTTTTCAAGAGGTAATGTAGATACAACCCTCTTTATCAAAAGAAATCAAAATGATATGTTAGTTATACAAATTTATGTTGATGACATAATTTTTGGGTCTACTAATGAATCCCTTTGTCAAGACTTTGCTAAGCTTATGCAGGGGGAGTTCGAGATGAGCATGATGGGAGAACTCACCTTCTTCCTCGGACTCCAGATCAAACAATCAAAAGAGGGAATCTCCATCACCCAAAGCAAGTACACCAAGGAACTACTCAAAAGATTTGGAATGGAGAACTCCAAACCCATTGGCACACCAATGAGTCCCTCATGTAAGCTTGACAAGGACGATGAAGGTAAATGTGTAGACTTAAAATACTATAGAGGTATGATTGGATCATTATTATATTTAACTGCAAGTAGGCCTGATATCATGTTTAGTGTTTGTTTATGTGCTAGATATCAATCTAATCCTAAAGAATCTCATTTGAATGCTGTTAAAAGAATCCTTAGATACTTAAATGGTACTCAAACTTTAGGGTTATGGTACTCTAAGGACTCACAAATAGATTTATTAGGATATTCTGATGCTGACTTTGCTGGATGTAAACTAGATAGAAAAAGCACAAGTGGAACTTGTCAATTTCTTGGAGTTAACCTAATCTCATGGTTTAGCAAGAAACAAAATTCGGTAGCACTGTCTACGGCTGAGGCCGAATACATTGCAGCCGGAAGTTGTTGTGCTCAAATCTTGTGGATTAAGCAACAACTCGAAGACTTTGGAATTAAACTTAATGAAACACCAATAAGATGTGACAACACAAGTGCCATAAATCTATCTAAAAATCCTATTCAACACTCAAGATCCAAACATATTGAAATAAGACATCACTTCATAAGAGAACATGTTCAAAACAAAAATATAATTCTTGAATATGTTTGCACCAAAAATCAATTAGCTGATATCTTTACAAAGGCCCTTAGTGAGGATAGATTCTGTGAAATTAGGAGAAATCTAGGAATTCTTGATCCATTTGCCTGAATTAATTTTCAAATTCCAATGACTTATGGTCAAAATTTCCTAAGAGCTCAATTTCCAACACCTTTCTTGGTCCCAAAAGCTTAAGTTTTTCATTCTAAAAACTCATCTTAGAGCTAAACTCCTTCTCCCCAAATTTTAAATTTTTCTAGAATTTATTCACATTTTTCCTGATTTTCTGAACTTCATGAGTCGACCCCCATGAGTCGACTCAATGGCAAACTTGTAATTCCCAGCAACTTCCAATGGGCTGAAGGGTTTATATTTTGAATTACTGTTCGTGAGCCGACCCTCACGCTCGTCTTTCTCCTTCCGAAATCCATTCTCCCTTCTCCCATTTGCTCCATTTTCAAGGCTTAAGCTTGTGGAACTCCTCCCGCCTCCTCTCCACCGCAAATCGCCACTCGGGGAAAGGTTCTTTTGTGACCTCTTCCCTTGTTCTTCACGGTTGGAGCGTGCCCTAGCACTCCACCGTCCCTCTCAAATCCACTCTTTCTCTCCTCCAAAACCTCAAATCACTCTCTTGTGATCCTTCCTCCACTCTCTCACTTGCTCCTCAAGTCTCCTCGCCTGGTATTGAAGAGGGTATGGCACCAAAAATGAAGCTTCCCCAAAGGAGAAAGTCTGTCCGAGAACTTGAAGAAAATGTCAGAAAGAAAAGGCAAGCGGCACAGTCCTCCTCTGCTCCCGTTCCAGCTTCAGTTCAAGGTCCTTCACAGTCCTCTCAAACTCCCAGTAAGAACCCTCTCTCAGATAGAAAAGTAAAAATCGGGAAAAACATTGACTTCCGGTTCTTTGAAAGTGAGGGATTTTCTTTAGCAAGTAAGATCAAAAATCAGGGATGGAGCTTTTACTGTTCACTCAAAGAAGTCACCTTTGTTGACCTTGTTAGGGAGTTTTATCAGAATCTTATTTATGGAAATGGGTCAGTAACTTCAACTGTGAAAGGGATTGATATCTGTTTGGATCCTGTCATTTTAGGGGAGATTTTACACTTACCTAGTGAAGGTTATGCATACATGGAACTCCCCGTGAAAGAAGAAGGTATAAGTGTTATACTTGGAGGAACCTACCAAGGGAATTTGAATAAACTAGAGGCCAAGATTTTACCTATAGAAATGAGAATCTTACATCAAATGGTCACAAAACTTTTCTTCCCTAGGAGTGGTAGGCACGATCTTCTATCAGGCAGGGACATATGCATTATGTTTCACATTATCACAGAAACCCCCCTAAACCTCCCAGCACTTATGATAGAGGCCATGAGAGAGACTCTGAACAGATCTAAGGCACATTTGCCTTATGGTATGGCCCTGACTAGAGTTTTCAGGAGGTTTGGAGTTAGTTGTGAGGGGGAGGCTCCCACCAAACTGTCTCATGTTGATACCTTCAACCTACACACCTTGCATCGAATGGGGTTCACAAAAAGTGGTAGTGGTTGGATCAGGGGAGCTGAGGAAAGAGCAGAAGAGAGAGCAGAAGAAAGAGCTGAGGATACAGCAGGAGACAGAACTGAAGTCAGAGCTGAAGAAGAAGAAGGTCCATCATCTCCTGTTCATGACTTCAGGGCAGCTTCACCAGATATACAGTTCTTTCCAGATCCAGAGGCTGGCCCTTCTGAGTTTACCAAGATACCCACACCTGTGCATCAGTCAGAGAGCAGAGCACCTCCGTCAGAGTTCACACTGTCTGATGATCAGATTGAGCGGATTTCACAGCGTGTGGCTTCATTATTGTCAAGACAGTTGAGCAGTACTTCATTTGTACCAGAGGCTACTTCTACTGATCAGACTTTGACTCCCCACATCTCCACAGTATATCAGATGATGGCAGATCAGTCCATGAGGATTCAGCAGCTTGAGGACACTGTACTGAGACTGACTGGCAGAGTTCTCGAGTTACAGGGGCAGGTCTTCGATTTGGCACACCCTCAGCCTCAGGAGTCTACGATTGAGGTCACTGATCTCACTGCAGAGGCCGGCAGACTCAGAGGAGCTCTTGAGGGCGGTTATGAGTTACTGAGGAAGGAGATCAGAGGACCAAGTGAGCAAGCTACTACTCAGTTCACTGCACTTCTCCAGGCTGTCTCCAGGGCACTGACTGTACTTGACTCCATCAGACTTACCCTTTCAGTTCAGTCCCTAGCTTCTCAGCGTTCTCAGCCACCCAGTTCCTCCCGTTCGCCTGCTCGTGCCAGTTCTTCCTCTCGTGCCAGAGGCAGACGGGGTCGAGGACGCATCTCAGATCCAAATCCATCTGCTCCTTATCACATTTCTGATGATTCTGATCATTGATCATTTCTAGATCCTAGGTCTTAGTGTTTAGTCCTCTCTAGGATCTGTATTTTGGGCCCATGTATTGACATGAGCTAGTTGACTTTGTATGATACTTTTTATGTTACAATCTATGTACTGAAACAATTATGGCTTTACCTTTGGAATGATGATTATCTTACTTTGGTTATATATTCTCTTTTGTGAAATATTGTCTTCTCTTTATGGTATTATCATTTTATGATTGCTGTTAATAGTTGCTTCATTAAGGGGGAGCAAACCCTACAAGAGGAGAAATTAAAGAATGCTTCAGAAAAAGGACTTAACCTTGTTTGATGATGTCAAAAAGGGAGAGAAATTAAACACAAAGAAATCCATCAAAAGCAAACACTACAAATTATGAGAAATTAATACATTGACAATTTTAAGTACAAATGCTAAATATACTGCAAATAAGTAACTTTTAAAATTACTCATACTCTGATTTGCTGTAAACCATTGAATATGCTTTGATAGGCTTTCAAATTCCAAACCCACTCTGATATATTGAATACATTGCTCTAATACTTTGACAATTTTTTTACTACTCCGATACATTACTCAATTTTACTCTGATACATTGAAAAACTGTTTTTATTACTCTGATACTTTGCAAAATTTTTCTCTGATACTTTGTAAAATTGTTTTCCCTACACTGATACATTGCAGGATTTTCATTTCTCTTGCTCTGATACATCTTAAACTTAAATGATCTAATACTCTTACCAAATCAACTATTAAATATGCTTTGGCACACATGACTAGTTTTGAGAATTGAGAAAATTTTTTTCTTGCTCTGATAATAAAATCAAATTTTCTACTCTAACACCAAAACAATAATCCAATGAGCATATCTTCCAATCTTTAAGCAAATGGACAAACCATTTATGCATACAACCATTTGTATCACATGCCAAAAGAATCATACTCTTTTCAAGCATATGCACCTAAAATACAATCTGTTGAAATTCATGATTCAGAAAAATGCTTTTGTTCAAATATTTTGTCATCATCAAAAAGGGGGAGATTGTTGCTCCTAGATTGATTTTGATGATTACAAAACAGTTTGAAGGGATACAAATATTTTTATTTGAAAAAGTCCTTATGCTCTACAGGGGCAAAATCATAATTTCATCAAAACTCTGATTTGATAGCATCATCTTATAGAGCAAATGATTTGTGATCTATTGGTGAAAGTTTCATGGTTTTTGGACTTATATTTTTGGAGTTATGAAGGTTTGAAGTTCATGACTCGACTCATGAGTCAACTCATGAAACTATGAGCTGATTGGCACGCAAAGATTAGCCATGGCACGCTGGTTTTCTGGCTTGGCACGACCTGTGAGTTGACTCATGAGTCGACCCACAAGGCATGAGTCGACTCATGAGTCGACTTCTGCTGTTTTGGGCCAACAAAATCCAGAAACCAAATCTCTGGACTTTGCAACAGAGGTCGACTCATGAGTCGACCCCTGAGGCATGAGTCGACTCATGAGTCGACTCATATGACGGGATTTGCCTGTAACAGCTAGTTTTTGGCCAGATTTGGTTGCTTTTTAATGCTGCTTTTTGTGCTCTAACGGCTCTTTTTCTGCCTAGTTTGTTTTCCTTTGTCTCTTAAGGCTATAAAAGGTTTCAAAAGGTGGAAAACAAAATAGAGAGATCCAAATATCCAAGAGGCATTCAAGTGATTTGAAAAGAGAAAATCAAGAGCATTCAAGAGGGCATTCAAGTGCATTCAAGAGAAGGTTTTTCAAGCCAACTACTCAACATCATACAAGAGCTCATTTAAAAGCCTTCAAGAAGCCATCAATCAAGCTCACCAACTCCTCAAGCATTTACTTCATCTCTCATCCACTTTGAGGAAATCCAAGAGGGGCTTCTTCATTTGAGTAAAGCGTATTTATTGTTATATTCGCTCACTTAAGGAGCTATTCTTGTACTTATTTGTGCTCTAAACTGATTTTATCTTGTGAGTAATTATTTTTGTTTTGGAGGGTTTCCAAAACAAGGAAAGGTTGATCCGAACCTGAAATCGGAGTGTATTGGGTCGGCTTGTACCCGGGAAACAAGTGGACTAGCTTGGGATAGCTAGTGTCGGAGTTTCCGACGGTTGTATTCGAGTTGAATACAAAGTATAGTGGATTGGAATTCCCAAGTAGGAGCTTGGGAGTGGATGTAGGTGCAAGGTTGGCACCGAACCACTATAAATCATTGTGTTTATGGCATGCTTTATTGTTTCTCTTTAATTCTCCATTATATCCTTGCATTCTTGTTTTAAGTAATTAATCTCAAACTAAAGTCTCTCTCCTCATTCATCAAGCTTTTGATATATAATTTTTACAAGTAATTAGTTAAGCCTAAAATTTTTAAAACCCAATTCACCCCCCTCTTGGGTTGCATAGCTGGGCAACAAGTGGTATCAGAGCCCGGTGCTCTAGCCCTTCTTTGATCTAACAATCAAAGAGCCAAAGATCTATGGCAACCCACGTCGGCACTTCTCTAGCCGAGGGGCAATCTACCAACCGACCTCACTTTTCAATGGGTCTAATTACACCTATTGGAAAGCTCGGATGAAGATTTTCATACAAGCACTAGACTATGATATGTGGAGTATCATAGTGAACGGTCCACACACACCCACCAAGATAATAGATGGTGAGGAGTCAACCAAACCCGAAAGAGAATGGGATGAGGTTGATAAGAAATTGGCACAGTTAAATGCTAAAGCTATGAATGTTCTTTATTGTTCACTTGATGCAAATGAATTTAATCGCATTTCTACCTGTGCATCTGCTAAAGAAATATGGGATAGGTTAGAAGTAACCCATGAGGGAACAAATCAAGTAAAGGAGTCTAAAATAAACATGCTTGTACATAAATATGAGTTATTTAAAATGGAGCATGATGAGTCCATAACTGCTATGTT
Source organism: Elaeis guineensis (assembly GCF_000442705.2). NCBI lineage: Eukaryota > Viridiplantae > Streptophyta > Magnoliopsida > Arecales > Arecaceae > Elaeis > Elaeis guineensis. The sequence goes on along the minus strand of NC_026005.2, from coordinate 56,162,613 downwards.
TACTCGCTTTACTGACATAATTAATGGTTTGAAGAGTCTTGGCAAATCTTATACTAACAGTGAGCTTGTAAGGAAGATTCTCAGGTCATTGCCAAGAACCTGGGAAGCCAAGGTGACTGCTATCCAAGAAGCAAAGGACTTGAACACTCTACCTCTAGAAGAGCTTCTTGGATCCTTGATGACTCACGAGCTTAGCATGAAGCAACATCAAGAGGATGAAGTCAAAAAGAAGAGAACCATTGCCCTCAAATCCACAGCCTCTCCTGATGAAGAAACTGACGACACAGAAGATGAAGAACAGGATGAAGAAATGGCACTCATCACCCGAAGATTCAAGAAGTTCCTAAGAAAGAGGAAACAGGGGATGAGAAAGAGACCTTTCACAAAAGGGGAACAAAGCAAAGAGAAAGAAAAAGATCAACCCCTTATATGCTATGAGTGCAAGAAGCCGGGGCATTTCAAATCCGAATGTCCACAATTGAAGAAAGGTCCCAAAAAGTTCAAAAAGAAGGCAATGATGGCCACATGGAGTGCGAGCGATCGACTCAAGCTCCGATGAGGAGACCTCAACAGAACAAGCCAACCTGTGCCTTATGGCACACGATAATGAGGTAATTTCTGAAACCCCTAGTGAATTTACTTTTGAAGAATTGCATGAAGCCTTCAATGATTTAATTGATGAATTGAAGAAACTAGGAATGAAAAACAAAGAACTAAAATTGAAAAATCAGTCTTTAGTAAAACAAGCAGAAAATCTTTCAATTGAAAAATCTACTTTGCTTCAAGAGAACCAAAGCCTAAAGAATGATATTAATAAGCTGAAACCTATAGTAGATAAATTCACCTTAAGTTCAAACAAACTAAATATGATTCTTGAAAATCAAAAGGCCGTATATGATAAGGCCGGACTTGGCTATAACCCCTTAAAGAAAAAAAATTTCTGAAAAATATTTATGTAAATTATTCAAGTAACAAGCCCTACCAATACTACTTGTTTTAAATGTGGTAGAATAGGACATAAATCTTACACTTGTGCAAACATAACTGTAAAGAAAATATGGGTTCCAAAAGGAACCATCTTGACTAACCAAAAAGGACCCAAGAAAGCTTGGGGTACCTAAAACAAAAACTTGATATTTGTTTGCAGGTGTGTCTAGCATCCCATGGAGAAAACAGGAAATGGTATCTGGACAGTGGATGCTCGAGACACATGACTGGTGATGAATCACAATTCATCACGCTTGATGCTAAGGATGGAGGGATGGTCACCTTTGGAGATAATGGCAAAGGAAAGATCATCGGGATAGGTAACATTGGTATCACTCCCTCCAAATATATTGAAAATGTTTTGTTAGTTAAAGGTTTAAAGCATAACTTACTTAGCATTAGTCAATTTTGTGATAAAGGGTATAAAGTAGTTTTTGAATCATCTGTTTGTATTGTGACTAGTCCTATTAATGATGGCATCAAATTTATAGGACATAGACATGGCAATGTTTATATGGTAGATCTAAATGATTTAGCCAAATTAGACATGCAATGCCTAGTATCCTTAAATGCTAAAGTTAATGAGACTAGTTGGCTTTGGCATCGTAGACTTGCTCACATTAGCATGCATTCTCTTTCAAAATTAATTAAGAAAGAATTAGTTCATGGCTTGCCTAAACTGAATTTTGAAAAAGATAGGATTTGTGATGCATGTCAACTAGGTAAGCAAACTAGAGTTTCATTTAAATCCAAAAACATTGTTTCAACTTCTAGACCATTAGAGCTTTTGCATATGGATTTATTTGGACCAACTAGAACCACAAGTCTAGGAGGAAAACGATATGGTTTTGTAATAATAGATGATTATTCACGTTTTACTTGGGTTTTCTTTTTGGCACACAAAGATGAAACTTTTCATATTTTCACTAAATTTCATCGAAAAGTCACTAATGAAAAAGGATTTTCAATTCAAAATATTAGAAGTGACCATGGAACTGAATTTGAAAATCAAGACTTTGAAAAATTTTGTGATGAGAATGGAATCGGCCATAACTTCTCTGCTCCTAGAACACCCCAACAAAATGGGGTAGTTGAAAGGAAAAACAGAACCTTAGAAGAAAATGGCCCGTACCATGCTTTGTGAAAGCAACCTTCCAAGATATTTTTGGGCGGAAGCTATTAACACAGCATGTTACATTTTAAATCATGCTTTGATCAGACAATTTTTAAAGAAAACCCCTATGAACTTTGGAAAGGAAGAAAACCAAATATTGCATATTTTCATGTTTTTGGCTGCCGATGTTTTGTATTAAATAATAGCAAGGAAAGACTTGGTAAATTTGATGCAAAATCAGATGAAGCAATCTTTCTGGGTTACTCCTCTACTAGTAAAGCTTTTAGAGTTTTTAATAAAAGAACTTTAGTAGTTGAGGAGTCCATTCATGTTGTCTTTGATGAATCTAACGATCTTCCTTCAAGGAAGAATGAGGGTGTTGATGATGCAGATCCATTAATAGAAGGTATGAAGGAGATCACTCTGAAAGATTCAGCCACTCCAGAGGACAAGAACAAGAAGACAAACAAGATGAGATAGGTGAGGAAATTCAAGAACAACCTCAAGGTACAAATGACCTACCCAAGGAATGGAGGTATGTTCACAACCACCCTAAGGAGTTAATTATTGGTGATCCTATGCATGGTGTAAAAACTCGCTCTTCACTTAGAGATGTGTTTAATCATTGTGCTTTTGTATCTCATTTTGAACCTAAAAACTATTGAAGAAGCTGAAAAAGATCATAATTGGATTAATGCAATGCAAGAGGAACTTAATCAATTTGAAAGAAATAATGTTTGGACTTTGGTTTCAAGACCTAAAAACTGTTCAATAATTGCACAAAATGGGTCTTTAGAAACAAATTAGATGAGCATGGTAATGTAATTAGAAATAAAGCAAGATGGTTGCTAAAGGATATAATCAAGAAGAAGGGATTGATTTTGATGAAACCTTTGCACCAGTAGCTAGATTAGAAGCCATTAGACTTCTACTTGCATATGCTTGCTTTATGAAATTCAAATTTATTCAATGGATGTTAAAGTGTATTTTTTAAATGGATTTATTGCTGAAGAAGTTTATGTAGAACAACCCCCTGGATTTGAAATCATGCCTTTCCTAATCATGTTTTTAAATTAAATAAGGCTTTATATGGATTAAAAACAAGCACCTAGAGCATGGTATGATAGACTAAGCAAATTTTTACTAAATAATGTTTTTCAAGAGTGTAATGTAGATACAACCCTCTTTATCAAAAGAAATCAAAATGATATGTTAGTTTATACAAATTTATGTTGATGACATAATTTTTGGGTCTACTAATGAATCCCTTTGTCAAGACTTTGCTAAGCTTATGCAGGGGGAGTTCGAGATGAGCATGATGGGA